>NC_057692.1:4076784-4085504 GCF_014466175.1 Vespula pensylvanica | reverse complement strand
ACGGTGGGAAGAGAAATGTTCCGATTGGTTCAACTAGAACGTTCGGGCGCGGCGCCATGTTGCGTAGAGTGGGGTGTGTTTGAACAAGACTCGGCGACTCAAGAGTAGCGGAGTACACTCGCTAACCGGCCTCCATCCACACGGCACACAGAGGTAGAATAGTGTAGAGGTGAGGTGGCTCCAAACAGGCCCCGTTCAAACAACCGAGCGCGCTTCTACGCGACAAACGGTGCTGGTGTCGCCGCCACCATCGTTGTCGTCGTCGTCGACGTCGTCGCCGTCGTGTCGTTGTCATTGTCGGTATCGTCGTTGTCGTTGTCGTTGTCGTTGTTGTCGTCGTCGGCGACGTCGTCGTCGTTGTTGTTGTCGTCGTCGTCGTTGTCGTCATCGTTCTCGTCGTTGTCATCGTTCTCGTCATTGTCGGCGACGTTCGCGAAAGTGCCGTGGCCTCTTCTCTAACTACGGTCATTGTGTAGTTTGTTGGGACAACAATTATACTCACCCAACATACCACCGAGGACAGGGCCGCGTGCGCGCGCGAACACAACTACGTGTCATCGAGTGTCCTTCGTGCCGGCCCGACGGACGTCGTGCATTGTTTCGCATAAGGAGAACGCAGTGCACGTATAGGGAATAAATATTATTCGTGAAGGTCGATCGTTAGTTTTTGGAATTTCTCACTGAAGCTAAGGTGAACTGTATGATAAGAGCCGTGTGAGGACACGAGGATAGGATCTCAGTGTTGCTAGGCAAATTTTGTGAATTGTTGTGTGTAATATTAAGGAATAAGGACAAAGAGAAAAAGATAGGGATAACGACAGAGATAGAGATAGAGAAAGGGAGAAAGAGAATCAATCGAAAAGAACAGAGTGAAGGTGTCGCGTGATCGAGATTCTTCGAGGAAGATCCTTCACCGTTACCGTGATTCAGTGAGACGTGAGGATTAAAGTGAAGGAAGTACGGGCGGATATAAGATTAAGGGGTCACCGGATTATCAGCAGTCGTGGTACCGTGGCTTTCATGATTCCCGCTTGACGTCCCGACAGCAGCCCACCCCGGCACCGGTGAGCTCTATGACCATGCTCCAGTCGCAAAAGCTGTACACCGAGGCTGGTAGTCTCGGTGGTGCCATGACCAGCGCCGCGATGTCCAGCATGGGCAGCATGGCACCCACGTACAGCTCGATAAATTCGATGGGCTGCGTGTCTATGGGGATGTCGATGGGCGTTGGAGTTGGGCCGAGTTGCAGTCCTCAAGGAGCCGGTGGATTCAATATGAGCACGATGAGCTCGGCAATGGGGATGGCTTCGATGGGTGGTGGTGGCATGGGTGGTTATGGAGGTACATCGATGGGCGGTGGTGGCGCCTGTATGAGCGCCGTGGGTTATGGCCCGCTAACGCCAGGCGGTGGTACCGCCGTAACCAGAGATCCTTTGTCGTTAACCGAACCAGACTCTCCAAATTCTGCCCTTCAACGTGCACGCACCGACAAATCTTATCGTCGAAGTTACACGCACGCAAAACCGCCTTACTCCTACATTAGTTTGATCACCATGGCGATACAAAACGCGCCGACCAAAATGCTTACACTCTCGGAGATTTACCAATTTATCATGGATCTATTCCCGTTTTATCGGCAGAACCAGCAACGATGGCAAAACTCAATAAGACATTCGCTAAGTTTCAACGATTGCTTCGTTAAAGTACCGCGAACACCCGACAAGCCGGGTAAAGGCTCCTTTTGGACGCTGCACCCGGAAAGCGGTAACATGTTCGAAAACGGTTGTTATTTGCGCCGTCAAAAGAGGTTCAAAGATGAAAAGAAGGAATTGACGAGGCAGAACAACAAACATCAACAGCACCAACAGCATCACTCGGGTGCTGCGGCCGCGGCTGCCGCCGCCGCCGCTGCTGCAGCCGCCGCCGCCGCTGGTCATAATAGTCCAAATTCTCACGATCTCGGTCACGGCGGTAAGAAGACACCCTCGTCCCTGCATCATGCTCCTCAGCAACAGGACGACAAAGACCTTCACTCTTTGGTCTCGACTCATCATCACCATCACTCGGCCGGACTTCATCAGCATCATGCTGCTCTGAAAAGTGATACCACCGATATCGGTGGATTGTTAGGACCAGATCTCGGTACGGCACACGACGAACTAACCGCCATGGTCAGTCGTACTCTTCATCCTCACTTGCTATCCGATCCGGCGGCTCTTCATCACGGCATGGCAGGGAGCCTAAAACAAGAGCCACCTTATACGGCTGCCAGTCATCCATTTAGCATCACCAGGTTATTACCAGGCGCAACGGCAGGTACATCGCCTGGTGCCCAGGATACGAAGCCGCCTGAGATGAAGATGTACGAACAGCTTCATCAGAGTTACGCGAATTTCGGCTCGCCTCATCACCCTCACGCACATTCCGCGCCGCCAAGTCATCATCATCACAACGGAATGCACGCTGGCTCGAATACCGCCGGAGGACCCATGCACAATATGAGCAATCACCATCATCAAGAATATTACCAGAGTCCTTTGTACCATCACGCGACCAGCGTGGCTACCAGCAGTGCGCCTCCTCCTCCGTCGGTCGCCACAGCGGCTCCAGGATTGTGACATCACGCTACTCACCCCTACGCCTTGGCCTGAGTCGCTGCCGTTGCGGCCTATGCCGCTTCCGCCGCTTCCGTTGCCGGTGTTACCGTCGCAAATTCGAATCATCATCCTACGACGACGATCGACGACGTTCTTCCTTCACCGCCACCGCCGCCGCCACCTCCACCACCGCCACCGCCGCCACCGCCACCGCCACCGCCGCCACCACCGCCTCCTCCACCACCATCTCAGTCGTCCGCGTCTTCCTCTTCGTCCTCCTCTTCCTCTTCGGCTTCTCTCGTTCAACATCAACATCATCATCAACAACATTATCAACAACAACAACAACATCAGCAACGCCGTCGACGTCGTTCCGACGAAACCTCTTCTTGGCAGGTCGTCGACGACGACGAGTACGACGAATACGAGGAAGACGAAGAGGACGACGAGGAGGAAAATATTGCATGAAAAGGAGACTCCGATTCCATCCAAGGTACGGTCAACCGGTATTCGCCTTTTCAACTGGCACGAACGAAGATCTCCGGACGTACATATGAACTCTGCTCGATTTAATAATCTCGAAACCCCTTTTCTATCGAAAATCAGTTCTTTTTTTCTCTTCTTCTTCTTTTTTTTTTTGAGTTTTTTCTTCTTTGTTTTTCGTTTTCTTTTCTTTTTTTTCTCGTTCGACGATGGGTAATGAGCTTGAAAAACATATCGTTCGGCTGAAATGTGTCGCGTAGATCACGTAGGGCCTCCTCCCTCCACCACTTCCTTTTATTCTTCTTTCTCCTTCATTATAATTTTCCCTGTCCTTGCGAAAAAGTGGACAAGCCGTGGACTATGAAATTGTCTCGAGAGCTTCCTTCCCGTTTCCACATTTTCTCACCGAAAACAGAAAGATGACTCGAAGCCGTCCTCGTTCGAGTCGCGACGCGTGGGGTGTGTGATTGTTGTTGGTGGTGGTAGTAGTGGTAGTGGTGGTGGTGCTGCTGCTGCTGCTGCTGCTGTTGTGGAATTTTAAAGGCATAATTAATTAACATGGGTGCGTACGTCTAATCGATAAATGTATACATTGCAAATTGCAATTAAATGACGAAAAAAAAAAAACGATGCGAAAGTGTCTCTCCGATATGCGACCGATTAGCTTCGAACATCGATATTCGATAGATTATCTATACATATATCTCTGTATTAGCCGCGCGTAAACGTGAAAACGTTATTTATGTTTTCACTCTTTGGATATTATTGCGAGGACAATATTTTCGATTCTATATTTACACGCGAGACGACGGCGAAATATGCTTTGACGCGAGCCTAATAATGAATTTTAGCGGTTAGTCGAACGAAGAGAAGAGTAATGATAATTTCAAACAAAAAAAAAAAAGGGAAAAAATAATAAAAAAGAGGCAAAAAGCGGAAGAAGGAACAAAAAATAAAATGAGAAAGAAGACGAAGCCGAAGTCGAAGTCGAAGATGAAGGCGAAGACGAAGACGAAGACGAAAGAGAAGAAAAAAAAGGAAAAGAAGAAAAACGTTGTTGCCACTGCGATTACATTTAACCAATATGCAGACGATGCTTTATAGTTTTTGCGATAGTTTTATTTCGCGCACAATCGTTCCTCGAGCCTCCGTCCACGATCCTGTACTTACTTACGTAGCATGGAGTGGTATACAACGATTCTCTGATAGGCGCTAGAATTAAATAAAAAATAAAAGAAAAAAAAAACAGAAAAAATAAATAAAAAAAGAAAAGAAAAGAAAAAAAAAAAGGAAAAAAAAAAGAAGCGTAGTATCGTAGTGTGCTTTACTTTACAAACGATCGAATTAATCGATCGCGATTCGTCTTCTTCGGCTCATTTGTGAGACTCCTGCTTCCTTTTAAAAATCGGATTAAATCTTTGACATAGTTTATTCTCTCTCTATTTACAATTAATTTATCTCGATTTTCAAATCACGATTTGTCGATGTGTCAACGTATGCGATAATGTAGAAATGCGCCACGTTGAGCATACGACACGTACACTTTATTGTTAGTAACAAATCTTTTCGTTGATGTAACGTTCGAACGAGATGCGATGTTCGAGAGTATCGATTTACGATTGCTATTATCAAGCGACAGCAGCAGGTCTTTCGAAATTATTTTGAAATCAGTCATTTTACATATACATGCATGGGTATATATACAATACACACATACATAAATACATACATACATATGTATTATCGTTTGTTGTGTAGAAAAGCACGCTCGCTTGTTTTCGGTCGTTGATCTCGATTTCGCGCGCATCATACTTATCGCCATCGGTCTCTAATACTACTACTACTACTGTTACTACTACTACTACTACTACTACTACTACTACTACTGCAACTATTACTACTACTACTACTACTACTACTACTACGCTACTACTACTACTTCTACTTCTATTTCTACTACTACTGCATATTTTCAATGTATCGTGGATGATCGTACGGTATACGTTAAATCAACGGTTATTGCTATCGCTACGAGCGATCATTAAATAGAAATCAATGGCGATAAGAAGAAAAAGAAGAAGAATAATTTCGCTCGGGTTCATTCGCACGAGGATGGATGCATCTTCGAAACGAGTCAACGTACATAAATAGCTGTCGTAGATATCTCTCGAAGAGGCATTATCGTCGTAAAGAAAATAATAGAAAAGAAATATAATGAAATGAAAAGAAATTAAAGGAAATTAAAAGAAAATAGAAGGAAAGAAAATGAACGCGAGACGATTTTAACGCGAGCAATGTTACACACCTACATATGTATGTATAACATTTTGGTGAGTTTATCGATCATTACATAATCGTTCGGCCGTCGTTCAGAAGCCGTTATCTTTTTAAGCGTGCTGGTAGACGTTATAAAACGTACACGTTGGTACAACGAGATCGTGAATATACGGTGTGTATCGTCCATACCAAATATATATTATAAATCAAAATCGGTCGGAGACACGAAGCAACGGTAAAATTAATTGATAGAAATAAAAAAAAAAAAAAAAAGAAAACGAAACGAAACAAAACGAAACGAAACTAAAAGGGAAAGAAAAGAAGAAGCGTATAATTATGATAGAATAGATCGGAGAGAATAGTTCGGGCTGCGGTGCTGTTAAATAATGACGAAGAAAAGTAGGGGGTTGGCGGTGATGCCGGCACAGAGCGACAAAAATGTGATAATCCGTGAAAATAAATATAAATTAGCGAACGTATACTCGCGATGGACGTACATGTAAGTACGTCCGCTTGTGCGTCATCACTCACGCGCACGTGTCCCAAAAATTTGAAAAAGATAAAAAAAGAAAAAAAGAAAAAAAGAAAAAGATAACCAACAAAATATAATAATAATATAAAACGTTCTTCGAATGTGACGGACGATTAATGACAATGTTTTCGCCCTTGAACGTTTCAAGAATTCTCTTGTGAAAGCGTCGCGCAGGATACGTTCAGTGTTTTTTTGTATGATACATGTAGATAGCCGACAACGTGTAACGCGTATAATGTACAATATTATATGTTACAGAGAGGTATATATAATTAAATGAATAAATATATAAATATATATATATATATAGATATAAAAAATAAATGGAATCTTTAATGATACACATTATGTTAGGTGTATACATATTATATATAAAAATGAAAGAGAGAGAGAGAGAGAGAGAGAGAGAAAGAGAGAGGGAGAGAATGAGAAAGAATGAAAGAGAAAATGAAAGAATGCATGAAAGAGTGAGAAAGAGAACGGTGTTCACAATGCACTGTAATCGCGTATTTCAAAAGTAGATACATACTGGATTTCATTCACCGCGCTATGTTTTCTTTCTTATCTTTGCTTACATTCGCACAGATCTGTTTGAAGAAAATTCCTAACGATCCTCCTTTGATCGTCGGAAATAATAAAAAGGACACTTTTGAAATACGCGCTTGGCACATATAAAAATCTGTACATAATAATGACTGGCGCATCGCAAGAGATCACACACATCTTTATTATTATTACTATTTTTATTATTATTATTATTATTATTACTATTATTATTGTAATTATTATTATTATTATTATTATCATTATTCTTATGATTGCCACAATAATTACTATTATTACTATTATTATAAGTATCATTGCAATTATATAATTTGATTCTTTTCGTTTGATATAATTTCGCGTCCTACTGTTTCGCATAATTATCATCATCATCAACGTCATAATCATCATCGTCATCATCACCATCATCATGTGTCGTCGTTATTAAATCCGAGAGAATTCGGCCGACGGAAGAATCAAGGACGAATCTTGTCGACAGATCTCGAGTGGAGGCATACGAAATTGAAAATCTCGAAAGAACGACGAAATCTCATACATTCCACTATGCTGTTTCACTTTTGCCTCCGCCTTCTTATCATCGCTTTAACGACATTTCTTCCATCGGCCGTAATTCGTGCCACTCGATAGATTCTTTCATCCCTTTCTTTTTTTTCTTTTGTCTCCTCTCATCCCTTTCGTCGTTTCTTTTTTTTTCTATCTTTTTTTCTTCTTTCATTCCTTTCGTAAGTACATCCACGATATTGCATTACAGTTTCACACATACGGCGAATTCCCCGTACGTCACGCAATCTTCGAACGTCGTTAGTCCGACAACGAGCGATAAGGGTGTCATTGATAAAAATGGCGAAGTGAGAAAAAGAAAGAAGGGAGGAAAGGAGAAAAAAAAAGAAAAAAGGGGAAAAAAAAGAAAAAGAAAGGAAAAAGTATAATATTATCGCGGTTAGAACGGAACGACGAGAATCGAGGATGTAAGTGTTTCAATAAAGCAACGTATTTCTATGAAATTTCATCTTTGTTAAAGAATTTTTACATGCGTATTACTTCCTTTCTCTTGTTAATATCCTTCATTTCCTAAGTCTTATACATTACGTACTTATATATCTTGATAGAGTACATATGGATTATGGAATACTTATTCCATATTGAAAAACGAATTTTCAGAGTTGTTTAATATAGAAAATATACCAATAATCGTTATCGCGTAAAGCATGCCGATAGTTTATGTAGATATTAGCAAGATTCTGAACTCTTAGAAAAGGGGTGTCCAACTTGTGGCCTGGTAGAGTCGAATTTTTTTTTGTTGATTTCAATCAATGATCTTTCAATGTGATGGTCTCGTGGACAAAAAAATATCGATAACGACGAAATTCTAATGAACGCGAATGAAGTATTAACGCGCGTTTAATACGATAGAAGCGACGCACGGCCACTTATAATGTTAAAGCATGCCGAATGTTTTCTCGCGAAGTCCGCGAAGAGAGATCAAATGTTTGATTAGTGACAGAAAAAAAAGGGAGAAAGAAAAGGAAGAAAAATAGAAAAGAAAATTTTTCACTTGTACCTATAAATTATACAATATTAATTTATTTTTCGTCTACACGGTCAGGAGAATTTTTTTCCTGTTCACTCAATGCGACTGAGGTAAACAAAACGATTGGACACCACTGCTCTGGAGTATATAATCAATTAATTTCAGATACGATAAAAATCGAAGACGAATATATATATAGGAAACACATATCGGACGTTTGTGAGTGAGTATTCATGAAAAACAAGATAAATTATGAACACGTGTATCACAGGGTGTTTTTGCATCGTGCTCGTTAGACGATATCTATTTTGTGAAAATAGCAGAAAAGTGAAAGAGAGAGAAAATGTCCCAATGGTATGTAACTACATACGCGCGTAGACAAATCAGAGAGTTCTTATCGTCCTGTTTGAAATGAAAATATTCATGCGCGCGATGCGCAAATGAAGTGGTTGTCTATACGATAATATTTAACTTCCATTCGGATACATTTGTACGAGCACTCGAAGATGTGCTCGTTGACATAGAGCCTTTTGTCGGATAAGTGCCATCAAATATCTTGTGTAAATGACCTAATCTCGCTATTACTCTATACAATCGATAGGAAACGCTCATTAGAAATAGAAACGTTTAGTTATTTCGAAAAAGGGGATGTTTACACGAAAATTCGAATTCAGACTTGGAGAATCGATAGAGAGAGAGAGAGAGAGAGAGAGAGAGAGAGAGAGAGAGAGAGAGA
>NC_057692.1:3950497-4076629 GCF_014466175.1 Vespula pensylvanica | reverse complement strand
ATATATATATATATATATATATATATATATATATATATATATACTTATACTTATAAACTCAACGAGGATGAAAGTTTTCGCAATAAAATCAAACAAACAGTTAGATACTCGATATTCTAGATATAAATTTTCACAAGTAAGTAAGTTACATATTTCTAAGGACCAGCGGGTATACCAATAACGATATTTGGTACTTGATTCGACCGTAAAGTATGAGCCTTAGTTAACAACGGCTGGACAATCTAGGTGCAATCTAGCGTGGATTATTCGGCATGATATATGGTGCTAGATATATACCTTCGTACGTACGTACCTATCTACCTACCTACCTACCCACCTACCTACCTAGCTACCTACCAACCTACCTAGCTACCTACCTACCGTGAGGTACTACAAAGCTGTGTATCGCACCAATATTTGACTAAATCATGAACAATGTTTGTGTGTGATTGTATACACGTACTCGTGAGGCACGCGAGTGCGCGAACGTGCGCGCGAGCAAGCGCGCATGTGTGCGCGTAACTTACGTAGTTGAGCGTGCAGTTTCACGAAGAGAGAGCGTCTCTCTTTCTCTCTCTCTCTCTCTCTCTTTCTCGTTATATACCACGAGTGAGGAGTGGTGGAAGATCGAAAGGGAAAAGGAGAGAGAGCTTCATATCGAGAAAAGAGAGAGAGAGAGAGAGAGAGACAGAGATAGGAGGTTGGCCGTATCGACTCGAGTGTTCTCTCTCTTTCTTTCTCTCCCTCTCTCTCTCTCTCTCTCTCTCTCTCTCTCTCTCTGTCTTTCTCTTTCTCGTGCGCGCGCGTGTACTGAGTGTCGTGTAATCGAGCTACGTGCAACAGTGTGCTGGACCGTACATACCAGTTTGTAATCTCCCTTTAGGTTGTGTGCACGTGCAGCCATAATGCGCCGGAGATATCGCGCGCCAGGTACTATCTCATTGCAGAGCCTTGACGTTCAATGTACGCGCCTAGACGTTGAATAGTAAACGTGTTAGAAATGGAGGAAGAGAAAGAAGAGAGAAAGGGAGAGAGGAGAAAGAGGGAGAAAGGCTGCTTTTTTTTTCTTAAGTTGATGTTACAACAATAATAATAATGATGATGATAGCAATAATAATAATAATAATAATAATAATAATAATATCTAATAGTAATGATAATAGTAATAATAATAATCATATCATCATAATTATAATCATAATAATCGATAATGCGTCTCTCGTGCTTAAGCCTCGTATCATTGACATGTCTATATTCCATATATTATCTCTATATCTACACGTTATTATTTTTTCTATCTCATTCTAACGATATCCAACATATCTTTGTAAAATCATTCAGAGCTTGAGAAATGTCTGATTTTAGTGGAAAAGGACAAGAAGAATCGAGTCAAAGAAAAGATATCTAGGATAATCTTCTCGTCTACGTGGACCTATCGGAAAGCCTTAATCTCTTCTTTCGCGAATGATATTTAATCTCCGACGGGGCGCAATTTCGTCGTCGGAATATCGAAAGACAAAGTCTGTGTCTCTCGGTGTTAAGTTTGCATTTGGGCGACGTGATCGCCGAATTTCTACCGAACGCGAAGCCGAAATCGTGGGATATCCGGTTTACTTAGGTGCGGCCGAGAAATTGAAATTTTCGTAAACGGATTAGGGAGCGGTCACATACGACAAACTCCTTGTTAATTAGAATGTAATCCGGGTGTTAATGTCACGCTTGGCACGTACTATCTATCTATCTAATAACATTCTTCGAATTCTTAACGTTCGTTTTTATTTCGTTTTCTTTTCCATCTTTTGTATATTTCTATACGTACATCGATGATTCCATTATATTTAATTAATTAATTAATTAATTAATGCGTACAATGGATAAGAATAGTTAATTTGAACATTGTAGATATATGTAGGTATGTGTACTTATGTACTCATACGCGTATATACAGATGAAGAAACAAAAGGATTATTCGGCTTGCGAGCAAAGTGGGTTTAGAAAAACTTCATAATCGATAAGAAAATTTTTCTTAAAGAGAGATAGATAGAAAGAGAAAGAGAGAGAAAGAGAGAAAGAAACGAGAGAGACGAGAATCAAATTCAATCTTTACGAAGAAGTTCGCTCGGTCTCGTGAGACTTTTTAATATTTCACGCAGTGCTACTTCTCGCCATTTCATTCGGGCAACTACCGTCGGTCTTGACACTTGTACGTCATATATATACATATATACATATATATATATGTATATATGTATGTATGTATATATACATACATATATATACATATATAAAACGCGTCCCTCTTTATCGTGTTCATAAGTTTGAACGGAACAGGGAAGACGAGGAATAAGGATAAGGAAGAAAAGGAAAAAAGAAAGAGAAAAAGGAATAGAAAAAAGGAAATCAAGGAAAAAGAAAAAGGTGGAATAAAATGAAAGAAGAAAGGTACTACGAAAGAAAGTACGAACGATTACTTGTATTTTCTTCATTTCGTTAGATTCGAATGAAATTCCACGATATTAGATCGCGTTCATTCATGAAACCGAGCGCGTACTACGCGGCGCAATGGCGAGAAAGAAACTTCGAATGGCATTAGCGATCGACTCTTTCGTCGTTCAAGATGTTCTCGATTATCTTATCTAAAAGTAAAGAGAGATCCGCTAGTGTCTATATCGATTTCGCACGCTTATCACAAATATATTCGCGTGGAAGCATCAAGTACTTTACTCGAATCAGATTCACCATGGTACGTACATACATACATACATACATACATACATATATATATATATATATATATATACACACACACACATTCAGGTATCTGTATATATAGGTACATAGTGTGATCTACTTCGGTTAGTTGTTATCACCAAGATCGATATATGAGAGAAGAAAATGAAAATCCGATAGATTTCGATCTTATTACTTATTGCAATATCGTATTGGGCGTTTATTCGCGCATCGATCGGCGGTGTTTAGAAAAGGAAAGGAGAGAAAAAGAAAGGAAAAAAATGGAAAACGGAGGAAGAAAAAAGAGAGAAAGAAGTGAATTTGAAAGTTCGATCGTTTCGGCGTTCACAGTTGAAGGATCCGTTCGGTAAGGATTCTTGCTCGTTTCTCTCGTTTTCTTCGAGAACGACGGGGCAGGAGGCTACGAGAACGGGGCGGTGGAGAGGAGGGGCGGAGCAGGCGGGTGGGGGTGGTGGAGGAGGGAGAGAGAGATGGTGTAGGAGGACGAGAAGAGTATGGTGGTGCAGGAGAGAGAGAGAGAGAGAGAGAGAGAGTTAAAGAGAAGGAGGAGGAGGAGGAGGAGGAGGAGGAGAAGGAAGAAGAGGAGGAGGAGGAAAGGAGGGAGAGTTCGTGATGCAGCTCGAACGACGAAGCGTTGCCATCGCTACGGCGAGGTATCAGCTTGCTTTCTGGTTGGTCGAGGCGAACGCGGCCTACAAGAATTCTGGTCCCGCGGGGCGCGGAGGACGCCAGCCTGTGGTATTGACGCGCCTCGGAGAGTGAGAGGAGGTACCGAGCACGCAGGCTCGTTCAACATGGCCGACACCTCGCGCACACCCACACATCGATAAGCTCGAGTTACCCGGCTCTCACTGATAACCACGTTCCCCGTGCTCGCCGACCTCGCCATATTTCTCTCTCTCTCTCTCTCTCTCTCTCTCTCCTTCCCTCTCCATTCTCCTCTTTTATTCTTATCTCTTTCTTCCTACGCTCGGTGCTCCGCTTTCTTTAAAGTCCCGCTTCGTCCATTTCTGTCGGTCTCTTCCAGTCTGCCTTTCCATCCACACCACCACATAGATATATTTCTCCTCTATTCTACTACCTCCATTGTCCATAATTCTTTTTTCTTTTTATCCTTTTTCCCTCTCTTTTTTTTCTGCCTTTCTTTCTTTCTTTCTTTCTTTCTTTCTTTCTTTCCTTCCTTCTTTCCTTCCTTCTTTCTTTTTATTCCCTTCTCCTTTTTCCATCGTTCGTTCGTATCCCTCCCTTTTTCCTCCTCTCGAATCGTTCGCTTTCGTATACGTAAGTCGATTCACGAATATCGCACGATGAAAAAACGCGTAGTACTATTTCGCGATAAGGCCGATCGATAAGTTTATTAAACGAAATTTTTATTAAAAACTAGATAAGTACCTTGATAGGTACGCATGGAAATAGGTCCTATTAGACAGAAACATTCTCTTTATATTTATCGTTCTATCGCTCTATATAGATCGAAGGCTTTCACGATAAATCGTATTGGGTCTCGTTGCGTTTTCCTGAACGCGCCATTTGCGAATCTCCATTAATGGCGTTTTAATGGAGCCGCGTTTCCAATTTCACGCACGACACCACTACTGTCGATCCGTTTCCCCGCTCCCATTTCCCGCGCTTTTTCACAGCCGAGGAGTTCGATTGTTATTCGGCCGGTGGTTAATTTCGACGGTACCATCGCTTTTCGGACGCACCCCTTCCTCCCCCTATGATACAAGCAACGGATTCGAATGAAAAACAGCTTTCGGATGGTCGTGGTTGGTCGTGGCAGTGTTGCCGATGAAAACTCGTCTGATATTTGCCGGAACATTCATTTGTAGGGGCCACCTTCATTTAGCTTTTTCGTGTAGAGAAAAGGCAAAGCTTTGAAATTGATTGGTAACGGGTTGTAAAAGGTTGAAAGGATGTGAGCTTTACAGTGCTTTTAATGTTTTCTCTCTCTTTCTGTCTCTCTCTCTTTTTTTTATTCTATCATTTTGGAAATATTCATCGTCGAAGATTAAAGGATTAAGCGTTAAATTATTTCGAACTAACGACGAATGAAAGAAATCTCCAAGAATAATACAAAAAAAAAAAAAAAAAAAGAAAAAATCGATTTCTTCCTTCGTTTCCAGAGATTAATTTTAATCTACTTTTCGGTGTCTCGCGTACGATAAATATGGACTAAACGATCCCTTAATTCTTAGGGCGTAAAAATCAGGAGGGCGGAGTCGACTGGGGCCGAAATCAGGTGTGACGGATCAAAAGCGAGCGCACATGTTGCATTCTCGTAACAACCCCAACGTTTACGATGTCTCAACACCCTCTATCTACAAAGCTCGAAGCCCCGATTCGTGCGCGCACACCTAATTATACGCTATTATATAGATAATAGGATGAGGCCCGAACAGATCGCTAATTCGCGAGCTACAAAGTCGATGAAAAGTAATTCTTGGGTTTCGCGTGGGGCTCTTCGCTTTAATCCCTCCGATCGATCGGTGACCAGCGTACGAGCATCGTCGTAATGGCCGACCGATGCGATTCGTTATGGTATGGTCATCGGCATGGTCATCGGCCTGCAAATCCGTGTGATGCTTCAACTGGCACGTTGTGTTTCAATGAGAGGAAAAGAAAGAAAGAGCGAGAGCGAGAGAGAGAGAGAGAGAGAGAGAGAGAGAGAGAGAGAGAGACGATGCACGAGCACGCAGAACCTCGTCGGTCTCTAGTCCACTCTAGTCCACTCCAGAAAATTAATACGTCAGTCGTGAAACGTCCAGTCTGTCATCGAACGCGTTGCCAGAGGAAGGAACGTTCGTTGGATGCGTTGCAGAGTTTGTACGGTGCGTTTTGCTTTTGCTTTAGTCTGCTCTCTCTCTTTCTCTCTCTCTCTCTCTCTCTTCTTCCTCTTCCTCTTCCTCTTCCTCTCTCTCTCTCTTTCAACTCTCTATCTCTTTCTCTCTGTTTGCCCATCGGCGATGACGGGAGAGGATGAGAATACGGGGGTTGGTAGGAGGGATGGACAGCATATAATTAATCACCGCTCATCCATCATGCAGTCCTGACGCGCGCGGTCACTCCACGGATAATAGATTTGCCTCTCGTAATATTGCGACCGTGTCTGCTTCTCCGATAGCAACGAACACTTTTCCATTTTTTTCTTTCTTTCTTTCTTTCTTTCTTCCTTTTTTTTTCTTTTATTTAACCTACTGAAAATGAGTCCAATTTTATCGTCATTCAATATACTTACGTAGATAGGTAAATATATAGTATTATGTATCTATATGTCTATGTATATACGTAGATATAAACGTATCTATAATTCGTAATTTCGCGCCTCTCTATCTCGCAATCGGAGGTAAGCGTAGTAATCGGTGTCATGGCGGCATGCGCGCATGCGCGCTATTTCCAAATCTGTTGGTTACCGTGCATCGTAATCTTCGTCGCGAATTTATTTTTCATTAACGAAGTGAATTTATACAGTGCGTGGTATGTCGAACGTTGACAGTTCATGTTTTATGGTGTCCATAAAACGTGAGAAGACACAGATTGTTTGGTAAGATCGTTTTGTCTTTTCTATCACGTAAAACGTACATCATAACCCTACTATCTACGAATGTAATTTTCAATCTACGTAAACACGTAATACGATTTGGTGCATTCGAGAAATATATGTAGTACCTATTACTTATCGTATGACGATATCGATCTAGAATCTCGTCTCTTATCGAATATCGATGTGATGCAATAGATGATGAAAGGAATTTCACGCTCGATCGTGTTAAATGCAGGATCATCTTTTAATCTCTAATCGGTCTTCTTCCATCGTTCCATGAAATTAGGTTAGGTACGTGATATAGTATCTATTGCTATTTCTATCGATAGAATAATAATCATTCTATTCGATGATCGATGACGAATTTCGAATCTAATCTGATCTATTATATTCCAAGGAAGAAAATATTCTTAGATACTCTCATCGCAATAATTTCGTGAAATTCACTTTTAATTCCGTACTATTACATTTTCGTTCTTTCGTATTATTTTAACGTTAAGAATAATATATTTCAATTCATATCCTCGCGTGAACTTTGAACCTCGTTAATCGATAATTAATGCAAAAATGGTGTCGATCTTCGTCGGATGGAACAATGCGATGCGTCTCGTCAAATTTGTGCAGCGGCGCATTATTTTCCGCGTAAAGCGACTCGATTTTACTTCATTCAATAATCTGTGTACGCGAAGCAAATACTGCTTATAGTTCAGTTGGTTTAAATAACCGCATGCTCAGAATATTCGATGATTATTTAGAGTGAGAAACATACATAGGTATACGGGACGCGATTTGCAAATGATCGAGGGTCGTTGCCGTTGGTGCGTCGATCGTTAAAAACATTTCGGATGTGTTTACATTTAATAACAATTATTTCCAGGCTGACGTTTCTGGCTTTTAATCCGGCTATCCTGTCGGCGGGATAATTATTCCTAATCAATGCGCGGAATCCATACGGTTGTGTGACTTCGAAATTTTCTCTTTTCACCGACACGGTGAAAAATCGTATTCGTTAATAATTCGATTTACAATTAAAATACGATCGTGCATAAATTTTCGGTCGATCGAACGAAGCAAATCAAAATGTAAAGAAGCTATCGTTGATTCTCTTTCGTTTCAGAGATATATTTTAACGTCAAATATTACTATTAACAAATTAATCGGAAAAACGTTTTAATTGTAGAGAGAAAGAGAGAGAGAGAGAGAGAGAGAGAGAGAGAGAGAGACATAGATATTATTTTCAAAAGTACTTTGTCTTTCCCTTTCACGAATTTCTTTGAGTGCGATGATTCGTACACGACAAACAAGACGATTGTAAAAGAGCTCCGATTTATACGGTCGGCGGGGCGTTCGTTCATCTAAATACTCCTATATTCCTGCTAATTCTTCGAACAATCCTTTGGGATTACCCCTTGCACGCGTCTATCACTCTTCTTTTCCCTTTGCCAACCCTCCAGCTACTTTCGATCAACCCCTGAACATTGGTCGACCGGAAAACGAAGATCTCTCAGGCATGCTCTTAAATCGTCGAATGGACTCAATGAAAATTTTCGATAACAATACGGGAGGATATAGAGTACGTAATTTGCATATTCCTACATACTTGATATTCTTAAGAGAATATTAAAATACAAAAATAAAAATAAAGAAAAATTATAAAAAAGAATATGTAAAAATCATTGTAACAAAATAAAAAATTTCTTTCATGAGAAAATCTAAATGGTTGGCAAATTGAAGAGATTCGAAAGAAACGATTGTAATTACATGGAAATATCTAAATGTTAAATTCACACAATTTCATGGGGTTGGCTAGCCGCAACGAGTATAGTTAGCGTTTCATAGGGTGTGTTTTATTCGCGGGTGTTGCACCAGCGGCATATCCGCGGGGGTCGCAAACCGAACCCTACAAACGATGTTAAACGGTGCGATCTTAAGCCGTATCCCCATTGAACACCCTCACCACCACCGGCAGCAGTTGGCACGAATCTTTCGGGTAGGGGCGTTTACGCGAGATTTACGTGATGCGACAAACAACTCCATTAATGTCGACAGATACGTCCAACCTTTCGTCAATCTCGCACCCATAACGTAGGTATATACTATACATACATACATACATATATATATAGGCTTATTATGTATACTCTTATATATATATATATATAATAACATAATATATAATATATATTATACATACTATGTATACGCTTATTATGTATGTTTTCAAACACGATATTTCTTTGTTTTCAATTACCCAACATTTCCATATGTAATGTTTTTGTAAATGTTCTTGCATCATCAAATATTCCGAGAAATCTATCGTATTATTGATCGCCCTAGGTCAATGTTACTCTTTGTTTTGATTTCTTTCATACCGAGTTCCTTCCATTCGCTTTGTTTTGGTAAATGTTTGACTCATCGAATATTCCGAGAAATCTGCTATTGATCGTCCTAAGCAATGTTACTCTCTGTTTTCATTTCTTTTATACTTAGTTCCTTCCATTTCTTTTATTTAACGAATCAGTCTTGGACGAGCCATCGCAGAGTGAACAGTGATATAAGCCTTAGTTTTAGTACGTTTTCTCTTTTATAATCTTGATTATATAGTTTAACGTGTAATTATATCGAATTTATTATTATTAAAACATTATCTTATCCAAGATTGTAATGTTAATTGGATCAGTCAATCGGAAACTCGTCGTCAAGTAGTGAATAGCATAAGGTATGTCTTACATATAGTTTGTTTTATCTAAATTTTGTTCTACGTCGTATCTATACATCGTATAAAGCTTAATTATATTTGTTTTATTTGGAATTAAGATATAGATCTTATACAAGATTATATATATATATATATATATATATATATAGCGTTAATAGGATAAAAATCTAATAGTTTCTTTAAAACTAATCTTTGTTGATTTTTCTTTCTTTCTTTTTTCTTTCCTTCTTTCCTTCTTTGTTTTCATTCTATTTTTAATATTTTAGTTACTCTTCTCGGATGTAAGAAAACATCTTACGTTACACTACGAAGGGTGCGATCTTCTTCATCATCATCATCATCATCATCATTTGGAACGGAACATCTGGTTGTCCTTTGTGGATTCTCTTCGTTGGATATTCATGACTTTGTTTTTTACGTGAGTTTTACTTGAACATTGTATAAAACGATGATCAACCGAATGGATCGTGATGATATTATGTATGTGTTTACACGTCGTAAATTATAGCTATCCTCCTCGTTATTTGCTCTAACGCAGTCCATAACACACACACAAAGATACATATACGTATATACACATACGTATAAAGAGACAGACAGTGCATTCTTTAGAGTAGGCCGATACGTCCGTCGATTCTGGCTAGCTAGGATCGGAATAATAGAGCCGCCAATGGAACGGGCTTAACCGAACTAAATCCTCGTTCGGTCGTGTGAAATACAATAGCCGATAGACGAGGGGTTAAACTTATTCTGATTTCTGCCACGCGACCAATCCGTAACGTTGTTCTTTTTCTCTGTTCTCTCGTTTCACGAAAGAATACATCACGAGTTTGACCATTGGAAAGCTAATTCTCTCGTTGACGTGTCGCACAAGCAGCGAAAATGCGAATAAAAATTATTAAGATATTTAACCATGACGACGTACCCATAGCTACTAAGTACTTACATATATAGCGTATAAATCATATTATTAACATTATTTAATAATATTTTTAGATTTACTAGTGAGCGTGTAATTTTTTTTTTGCGCATCTCCGGAGTTAAGAATGAAAATTATTAAGATGTTTGACCTTGACGTATAGTTGTTAAGTTTCTGCGTACATAGATATATTTATTTATTTATTTATTTATTGAATTAATATTGATTGGTATAAAAAGGTTCATTTATTTATCTATTTTGTTCTTTGAACATTATTTAATAACATTTTTATATCAAATATTAATATATTATTTTTCTCCGTGTTTACATCATCTCAATTGTTATCGATCAGTCCATGTTGTTAAATCGATACTTTATCAGTGTTTATAATTAGATTTACTCTTTTAATTTTCATTTACCGTTTATCGTAATATCGTTTATCTTGAAGAAATAAGAGGACGTTTCTCACGTAACTAACTAAAAGTTCTTGGAATATTTTCGAGCGTTTCACTACGAAGGAGAGAAAAGTATGCAAGCGTAATGGAAAATAATACGAGCTTTATTTCTGATATAAAGACATACGGGGATGTCGGGATCGTTAAGAAGATGGGCGCCAGGTAGAACACGCCGTTATCTTTACGCAAACAAAGTCTCGCTATCATCGTGTGAGTGTTTCACTGGGAGAAAAGAGAGAGAAAGAGAGAGAGAGAGAGGGGGAGAGAATGAGATGAAAAATACGAAAGAAAGAAAGAAAGAAAGAAAGGAAGAAATCGCACGATCTATAAAAAGAATTTATTTTAATAGATATCTATGTATGTATCTACACACCTGTGTGTAAAAGAAACAGAATTGATAAATTCATTGAAGGATTTTACTCGAAGATATAGACGATAATAATTCCGATCGAATAGTTGTTAGACTATGTTATATACTTTTATCGTTAAAGTAGACAGTATTTTCTCTTAACGGAAATCGTTATCTTAACGTTCGATAAGCGATACTACGAAAGAGTTAGACGATCGGTGAAAGTCGCGGTAATACAGAATGTTCCGTTCGTTTTTCGCCAATATGTAGAAGAGTCAATGGTTAAGATCTTGTGGAAATTTCTTTGTGAAAGCCGCTAGAGCATATATATATATATATTTCTCTATCTCTTTCTCTTTCTCTCAGGTAAATGGTAGAAACTTGGAGCAAGCCGCCCTTACGAGTTCGAATATATACCTACGTTAGGTAGGTTTGGTGTCTTAGCGAACGAAGAGAGAAGCGAAAATGGGCACGATCCCCCGATGTTTGACCCCCGTTGCTGGGCAAACAGCGGCACGTTCAGAATTTTTTGGAAAGGGCCTCGGCTTTATGTATTTATATGTGTTTACGCGCGTCTGTGTATGTATGCGTGAGAAAGAGAGAGAGAGAGAGAGAGAGAGAGAGAGGGAGAGGGAGAGGATGTGTTGGTGTATACGCTTCTTCTTGAGAGGGGTCCTACTTCTTCCTTACCTCTATAGCTACACTCTTTCCACGTCGTCTCTACTTCACGAGGAATCCAACGTTTAACACGAAACAAGAGTCCTCGTATGTACTCGAAGCGGCAACTTTCAAATTTTAAAAGAGATACGAGTGGGGACATTGGCGGTCTTTTGAAAAAGATTAGACGATATTACTCGTCGCTTATTTTTCAAAACGGTATTTTTATAGGCAATATTATTTATGAGTTACGATATTACCTTATCGACCATTAGTTCTTTTCCGTTCCTTTTTCATGTTTTCTTATTTAATTGGTTTGAAATTCGAACGGTACGCGTTCATATATCGTTCCTCGTGTAATTTCAATCGTAATAATATTCAACGAAATAGACAAATAGATGAGTAGATAGATAGAAGAGAGAGAGAGAGAGAGAGAGGAGAGAGAAGTAGAGAGAGACAGAGAGAAAGGATAGTGTGCAATAGCATATCACTGCAACGTAGTACTGTGCAGTTTATACTTGCGACGAGTTAAGAGATTGCTATTGATTGCTTTGTTTGCGAAGAACATACAATCCTCTGATGCACCCAAGTCGACTCTCTCGAGTTCCGTAGAAGCGTGCACGGGACACAGCGACGACGGCACGCAGCGTGCTAATATTGGCGCGGAAATTACGTAAAACAAAGGAAGCGCGCGACTGAGCCCCGGTGTGTGTTTCTCGACAAATCGTTCGATCGATCTTCTGTATACGGGGGAAAGAAGAAAAGCTTCTTAACCGAGTGGTTGCTTCAACGGATCTTCCGTCTTGCGTTTTCTTCGAGATCACGAACGTAGAAATATAGGATAAAATGAATCCACAGAAAAAATAGTTAGGGATAGTACAAATAAATAATATCGATATTACGATCCGCTAACTTTTCAATTATATTTATCAATTATATAAACCTATCGATTAACTATATTTATCAATTATGCTAAAGCCGATTTGTCTATTATATTCCTACGAACAAGATTTTCGACAATAATCTCAAATGGCTTCGAATGGATTCATTTTTACAATTTTTTTTTATACAATTTGTTAGAAAAATTTGATAGATTTTTTAAAGTTATGAGTTAGTTGAGATTATTCTTTTTTTTTTTTTTTTTTTTTTTTTTTTAATTCCAAGATCATCCAAAGTTTCGATCTAAATACAGAACGTCTCTACGATCTCTACGATTATCACAAGACAGTCTTCACACCCTCGAAAAAAAAGAAAAGAAATAAAAAAAAAAAAATCTGCCCATTAACTCGAAGATTTAACAATCGCGATCGAAATGTTCCGTCTTTGTATAAAACCTACATTATTAAGATAGCAAAGGTGTCGATTAAAATGGCGTCTCTACGATCGCGCCGGACTTCTCCCCGATCTATACAGCTCGTTTCATTAAATATATACGATACTAACAGGAACGTGGGAAGAGAGGAGTAAACTGAGAGAGGAGAGAGGGATAGTACTACGAAAGTCGTCGTAGTTTGGTCGTGGAAGTCGAGGATATAGGTATGGGGTGAACGTAGTTTGGGGGTTGCCGAAGAGAGAATGGAGAGAATGACGAGATGAGAGAACCATGGGAAGAAGGGACGAAGAGAGAGAGAGAGAGAGAGAGAGAGAGAGAAAGAGAAGGAGGTAGAAACGAGCCACCCACGGAGCCGACAAAGTCCGACAAAGGCTTCGCCACTTGTCCGATCTCTTGGATCTACGCAAATAGACGCCTCCGCGAGTGCCTCCGCAACCGTCCAGGCTTTAACATCTATCCTTTCTCTCTCTCTCTCTCTCTCTCTCTCTCTCTGTCTCTGTCTCTGTCTCTGTCTCTGTCTCTGTCTCTGTCTCTGTCTCTGTCTCTCTATCTTTCTTCTTCTCTCTCTCTCTCTCTCTTTCTCTCTCTCTGTTTCATCTTTCTCTCTTACTCTTTCTCTCTCTGTTTCCTACAGTAGCCGACGACTTTTCGTCGTCGTCGTTGTAGTCATCGTCGTCGTAGCCAAAAGTACGAGTTACAAAACCGCAGTCTAGTTGAAGCCATTTGTTTGTTTCGCTATGGGAATATCTAGTTTCTTTTTTATCTCTTTTTATCCTTCTCTCTCTCTCTCTCTCTCTCTCTCTCTCTCTCTATCTCTATCTCCGTGTGTTTTTTCTTTGTAATTTATTTACTCGATATTTTTCAAAGAGCATAAGAATCAAAATTGAAAAAGTGAGAAAAAGATGATGGATATAAGCAGAGAGAGAGAGAGAGAGAGAGAGAGAGAGAGAGAGAGAGAGAGAGAGAGAGAGAGAGAGAGAAAGGAATAGAGAGTATTCTTTCGATTGGTACAAGAGAAAATGAGGCTCCTTTTCCCAGCGCATCGTTCCTCTTCTTAATTCCTTCAAACAAAACTGAGGCCTCTTTAAATATACCATGGAATCAACGGCATGCCAACATAGAGATCTCGCGAATCGAGTTACTCTACTCTCTCTTTCTCTCTCTTTCTCTTTCTTTCTCTCTTTCTCCTTCTCTATCCATTTCTGTCTGTCGGTAGCCAAGTATCGCGTTAATAAAGTCTTGGCCAAACGCCATCCCATAGAATTTTCATCCCTAAGAATCTCTATTATTGCTCTTGAAGATCATCGAAAGTTTTAAGTTGGAAAGTTTTCGTTTAAAGTTTAGTTTTAGATTAGATACAAATTAAACGGGATGAATCGACTTGAAGAAATTTGTAGTTAGTTACAGCGACGTGAAAATCGACTATAGAAAACCGATCGTCTCTTCGTCTTTTCTTCTTCGTCCTCTTCTTTTTCTTCTTTTTATTTTTTCTTTTTCTTTTTTACGATAATGTTATGTATACATGTATAAACCCTATAGATATCCTCGACGTTATCACCATCTATATTCTTATCTATATCTACACATATATGATGAGACTTCGATCAGAAAGGGGAGCTTCTTACGATTATATTTGTACTCTCAGTTGAGATTCTTTTTCTTTCTCCTTTTTCTTTTTCTATTTATTTGCGAAATATTCAAGGCTTTACCTCGGCCCGTTCCACTCATAAACAGAGAATTGAGTGTTTGCACTCGTCACGTTTCGGATTTGGACGACGGATGTAAAAATTCGAGAGACCGAGAGGAAAGGGAGGAAGAAAGAGATAGAGGTAGAGTTAGAGAAACAGAAAGAAAGAGAGAGAAAGAGAGATGTGTTCGCCACAGAAAAAGGAGGCGGGAAAAATGTGCGAGGAAAAAGAGGAGGACGAGAACGCGTGCTCGTCGTCGAAATTCCGAAGACATCGTCGTCGTTGACTTCGACGTTGGTAACCAGGTGAAATCACGTTTCCGGAAGGACGAGTAGACGCGTTCGACGATTTCCGAATGTCCCGGAAATTCTCGCCTCGCTTTTTGGATGCTTTCGTGGATATAGTACATACATGGTCTTCTCTCTTCGTTTTATATATATATATGTATATATATATATATTTATACATACATACACACACACATATATATAAAATATGGTAGCTCAAATGGATCAATCGAAAAAATATGATAATGGAAGTCATTTTCAACGAGAATTTAATTTCTCCGTGTTCTAATCAAACAGAATATTTTTCAATTCTACGGATCGTGTATTAGTATATAGGGAGGAAAATATTTTCAATATTTTCTTAAGAAAAAATAAAAAAAGAATAGGAATCATGGTTTTTATTTTTCTCGCGGTAAATAACACTGAACTGGGACTCTTGTTATTTTTATCGTTTTTATGACTGAAATCCAGGGTTTTGTAAAATACGATTTTCATGCGATATGAGGATTATTTTTGGCTGGGTTATTTTTTTGAAGGAAAAAAAGCAATTAGATTTTTTATTTTTTCTATCTTTTTTTTTTTTTTTTTTTTTTCTTTTCAGTGAAAAGTTAGCCATTAATTACGAAAACAATTGTTACAAACGTGAAAACGTTTAAGAAATGAATCGGACCATTATGCGTAAAGCTTTTTTTTTTTTTTTTGAGAATGACTTTCTTTATTATCTCTTTTCCGTTCGATACACTTTTAGGACACCTTGTATAACTTCCTTACATTCGTGACAATCGGTCGAAACGATCGAAGGTAAGAGTATTGTCTCGTCGCGAAGAAAAATAACTAAAAGAAAAAGAATAATAATAATAAGAAGAAGTTACATAGTTATATGGACATTTTTACGATACAAAAGTCTTAGTCGAAGGCGATTCGCAAATAAACGTAAGACGTTATCGCAAAGTAATGTAGGTCAGGCGCAAACAAAAGGTGCTTTTATCGATTAATTATCGATGAAAACTATCCATGATATCTTACGACGGTGCTCCCGAGGAGTAGAACAATATCTGCGAGTCAGTCTTTTCTGTTTCTCTCCCTTTCTCTCTCTCCCTCTTTCTCTCTCTTTCTTATTTTCTCTTTCTTTCTTTGTTTCTCCGATGGCCGAGGTGTCATCAGTATTTTTATCTGAAAAGGGTCGAGGACCCATTATCGCTGTCTGTGCAAAAGCGTGTAAATAAACGAGAACGTATCGGAGAATTTTCAGTTCCTGAAGAGACGCGTCTGTCGTAAGGGAGTTAAGGTGTAACAGTGTATTATCGTACGTGTATCCGTATATCTATGTATCTACATATGTATGTATGTATGTATGTAGGTAGATATACGTATACGTATGTATAACTGTTAGATCGTTTTACTCGTATTCTCCCCTCATATAGGATAGGTAATATCTACGTGAGAAAATAATTGCTCTCTAAATAAGACTCGAGTAAATGGTAGCAAAACTTACCTACCTAATGTCATAACGATCATCTTCGAAGACGCATCGTACCTACATATCGCAGTTATGTACATATATACATACATACATACATACATACATACATACATACGTACATAGATACATTAAAATGCACCTTGTACGATTCCTGCTAATTAAGATCGTACCGATTGATGTTGTTTAGTACGGTCGATAAGTGCAACGAACGATATATAACGCGGTGGCGTTGCTAATTAACCGTGCAGTATGTACTGCTTAAAATTTGCGAGGGGAATCTGAATGAACGTGTCCCGAGTCGCGCTACGCGGTTAATACAAATGTATATTACCGAGTAAATAAATAAATATTTGGTCATGAGCGGAGCAGCTCAAATATGTTCAAGCAATGTCAGCAACATCTCTGCCGTTTCTATCTTTCCAGTTTCTCTTTCTCTCTTTCTCTCCCTATCTCTCTCTCTCTCTCTCTCTCTCTCTCTCTCTCTCTCTCTCTCTCTCTCTCTTTCTCTTTCTCTTTCCTCTTTTAACCTTACCTTCGAACTATCTTTTCTCTCCTTTGCTCTCGCACAAAACATCTGCTTAGGCAAACTCGTTCGTTTCATCTATCTCGCTTTCACGAAGATTCGATTTTTTCTCCTCAACCTCCCTCTCTCTCTCCTCTCTCTGTGTCTATTCGCTCGCTTTTTCATTTCCTCATTTCTCTCTCTCTCTCTCTCGTTCTCTTTCGGTGATGGTCTTTTCTCCGTCTTTCTTTTTCTCTCTCTTTTTCTTTTCTTCCTTCTTTTTTCGCCCTCCCTTTCGTTGTGGTAGCACATGTGGATATGTATACCTACCATTATGCCGCCGTAATAGACACGAGCTCACACAAACTTGTATCCAACGACGTAGAGAGACGATGCTGGTATTCGTCTACAATATGTACAAAGTCTACCCCACGATTGACTCTTGCTATTTGATTCTTGAATCATTCTGTATACGCGTGTGAGAGAGAAGCCGCGGTTAATCGCAGGTTAAATATTTTGGCCAATTGGAACGCGCTACTCCGTGGGCGCGGCCGATTCGCTTCCGAACGTAGCTTCCGGCTAACGAGCGAATGTCAAGATTTCGATTTCGAGGTTTTCGGTGTATGTACATATCTACCTACATATATAGCGATACCTATCTGATATAACGTTACTCGTGCATATACTCACCTACCTACCTATCTACCTAACTGCCTATCCTACCTACCTTAGTCAAAAGTTTGACAAATACAAAATCGACTCGGACAGGCGCATTTTCATTTGGCAAATTTTCATTTCCTTTTTTAGATTTCGAATGAATACCTAAGAGAATGAAATACGATATGAAACGAAAATTTATCAAACTCGAGTCGAAATCGAGGACTAATTAATAGGATGTAAACGCACTTGTGTAAACTCGCATATGTCGATGGTACTCCGCGCTTCGCTTGTAATCCTCACTATCCTCACGAGCCCGTCAATCGAGGCATGGCACGCGAAGCGAAGCTACGAATTCGAATTTGAATTGAAAGGCATCGGGAGAGAACGACTGTTTAAATAGTTACTTCGAACGAACGACTCGAATTCATTGCCGTTCACGAATAGGTACCTACCTTTACTCTCGCCGTGTTATTATTTGCCAAAGCTCATCTTCTTACATTTAAATAATCCTTCTACAGGTTTTCGTTCTCATTTCATTCATTTACGCAGATTCGATCTTATTCCGATTGTCGGAGTATAATAGATGTTAGAGGCCTCTCATGAGAAATAATTTTCCACGAGGGAAGATAAATTTTATGAGAGAGAGAAAGAGAGAGAGAGAGAGAGAGAGAGAGAGAGAGAGAGACAGAGAAAAGAGAGAAAGAAAAAACTGAGACAGAAAGACTGTGTGTGTGCACGTGCGCGTGCGCGTTTGTTCGTACATACGAGAGAGAGAGAGAGAGAGAGAGAGAAAGAGTGTGTGAGAGAGGGAGATAGAGATAAAGATAGAGAGAAAGAGAAAGAGAGAGGTAGATAGAGAGACGAGGTATGAGCTTCGTACAGACTCACGATATCTACCTATCTATCCTCCAGGTTCATATCCCACCCCATAAATACGTTGCCTGATAACGCAGACTTCGCTATGCCGGTGATAAGATATCCGACGAAAAACGCTCGGTGGAGATTGTAAAAGTGAGATCGTTCGACGCCGGTGAAACGAGAATAACGCGTAAGACGTGCCTTTTTAAAATATTATTTTCAACCGAGCTCATATAACTTTCTCAACGCCTATATTTTTCATCTCTTTTATTTTTTGTATCTTCTCTTATTTTTTCTCTCTTTCTTCATTCCTTATTATCGATCTCTCTCTCTCTCTCTCTCTCTCTTTTTCTATGAAAGTGAAGGTATCATCTATCTATGTATCATGGTAACGCACAGTATAATGCTCTTTTCGTATATTTCTGCAATAATCGAGAAAACCAATGACGTAGCAGAGAGAGAGAGAGAGAGAGAGAGAGAGAGAGAGAGAGAGAGAGAGAGAGAGAGAGAGAGAGAGAGAGAGAAAGAGAGAAAAAAAGAGCGCGTGACATTAATTAAGATCCTCGTGATTAATAACTGGCTGACGCCCGTTTACTTCTCAAGTCTGTCCGACGTGTTAATTTACAAGTTCGTCATAAGTATTCCCCTTATATAAAACTTTAATCCATTACGTAGATACGTACTATAGATAGATATATGCAACTCGTAAAATACGTAAACAAGAAGAAGACATTAGAACGGATTCGACGGTTAGTTAAATTGTCACTTTAGACAGTTGTGTCACTTTGACGAAACTGAGGAAACGTTTACGTTGTGACGATCGATCATTCAGAAATCAGAATTAAATCGGTGCGCAATTGATTCTCGTTAGAGATTGGAGAGACGAAAAAAAATAAGAGGGATGAGGGGTGGGTGGGCTGGGCTCGGGATTACTTGGAAAGCGATGAAAGTCGAGCGATAGAGTAAAAGCGTAAGTTAAGGTATCGCGAAATGTAAGGAAAAGATGGTGGGAGGAGAGGGAGGCGTCTTCGTTCGTTAATTTAAGAATTTGCTTCGTTAGTCAAATCACGTCCACCTCGTTGCCTCGACGGTAGTTGATACAACTAATTAAGGAATCCCTCGGCGAGAACGGCTTCTCGGAAATCGGTTTAGCAGCGAGGAGAGAAAATTTCTTTTCGTTCTTTTGAACGTCGTTTATTCCGGATATCAATGGCGATTAATTAGTCCACTATTATACTCATTTGATATTTTAAAGAAAAATTAGTGTCTCTCATTATTTACTCGCTTATTTTTCTCTTTTTATTTTTTACCTACACAATTTTTCAATGGATTATTTACGATTTACGTAAACAGAAAAATGATTTTTAATGATTATCGAATGTTTTTGAAAACGTTCGATGTAATTACGTAAGACAAAAATATCAATATTTACATTGTAACCCGGCTGTATATAGTAGGTATATCGTTATCGAAGTTATGCATTATCAGGTGTCCAAACGCGATCGATAATCAAAAATTCGTCGACGATCGATCATTAAGAATCAATGTCTCGGTCTCGGTTAAAAATATATATAGAGATCGAAAATGTACGTAGAGATCGAAAACTACGTAGTTTCGGTGGGGATAATTTAATCTGTCGTTATTGCAAACAATAGTGAATCATTCGTCATAGATGCTCGCGATGTATGTATGTGTATATGTGTACGTATGTATACGTACTTACCTACCTACGTACGACTGGTTCTCTTCTACGTGCTTGATAATAATACGGTGTAGAATTTTTCTGAGAAATAATACTTATCTGACGGCTAAGTACTTATATACCTTATCTTCTTATACGAACGAAATGAGTCAACACATAGAGTTCACCGAATTCTTCTCAATAGTCAAGAGAAAGAACGATTTAACAAAATTCTGAGAGAATTTTTCTTTTGTCTTGTTTGTTTTTCGAGAATAATTTTTTCCTTAATCGTAGATCTTGGAAATGATATATATATATATATATATATATATATATATATATATATATATAATGTATATCTGCTTCTTATTATTTTTATAAAGTAATATATCGTTTGATATAACGAATCGGAATGTTTTCTAATACACTTTAGCATCAGTTTGATCCGGGACAAATGGTTAATTTTGCAGTGCGTTCCGCGATTTGTGCCAGTTGGCCTTTGATTTGCTGGACGAGTCGGTTACCGATGATTGATTCTTTCCTTTCTCGTTCGAAAATATGATATATCTCAGTATGGAAGAACATTTTTCTTTTTTTAAATGTTTCATATCATAAAATAATATAAAAATATCTACAATAAAATATGTGTTGCGATTATAGTTTCATAGGGAAGTCGTTGGAGAAACAATTAATGAGACACTAAGAGCCTAATTAATCGTTACAGCGAAGTTAGGAATTTGATTCGACAATTGTTTTCTAAAAATGAACGGTCGGAAATTAAACTTATCAATAATATAATCGTGGTAATAATTAGTATAAAGATAATTTTTTTTTCTTTTACTTTTTATCAACGTCTGATACGTTAACGTCGAATTTATTATTAAATATTAGCGTAACTGATTTTTCGAAGAAAGTAATTGAAAGAAATAATCGGAATGTTTCATAATTTGTACTAATCAAAATATAATTTTTTCATTCTTTCGTTATTAATAATAGATACATATTCCTTCGAGGGAGGTTTTTGAAGCGAGGCCACAGAAATGGTTTGGAGAGGTGTAAAGGGCACGTAATTACACGGGCGCACGATCGATTCCTCGGATGGATAATGAATTTTTTACGACACACCCTTTGAACAGATCCTTTCGCGAATGATGAGGGCCGTATCCGACCGTTCAAAGGAGGAGGAGGTGGAGGAGGGGGAGGGAGGGAGTCGGCCCGAATTGAAACGACTTTGAACTTATATATTCGTTTCAAACTTTGCGAAGTTTGAAAGACTTGCGTCTTTAAGATTACCTAATGTCTTTTCTATTCCCATAAAAAAATTTATTTATATTCGTTTCAACGATTAAAATGAAAATCTTTTTCCTTTTCCTTTCTTTTTTGTAGCAAAAGTCTTTTCGGGAAATATAACGCCTCTTCACGAACAGTATTAAAAATTAATTAACTTTTCCGATTTAACGTTTATCTTTCGTTTCGATCGTATATGTAACATGTAGAAAAAAAAAAACAGTCTTTATATCGATTTTTTCGCTTCTTGAAGTCGTAATAAGAAAATGAAAGAATAAAAGAAGGCTAATCTCTTTTTTTGTAATTAGTTTCAGATGAAATATAATCACCGACGCTAATAAAGAGTTAAAATAACGTTGAGAAGGAGCAAGGGACATAAAGAGAGATAGAGAATAACTCAGTCGCGTGTTCGAGACCAGGACGATGAACGAAAATAACCGGCCATTAAATTCTTTTATCGTGTTACGGGCTTCGCCCGTAAGAGCACGTAACTTAACGAAACTCCACCCTTTACCGCCCCCGTAAACTTTACTTTCTTTCAACTTCCTACCTTTTTTTTTTCCTTTTTCCTTTTTTTCTCCTTTTTTTTACATTGTCCCGTGCGAAAACGATGTTCTATGGCGATAATCGATAGCGCGCTGCGGTGTACTCGATAATCGAGGAGCGAGCACTCGAGAGCCGCACTACCGCTGTGATCGGTTTGTGTCGAGGAAATTCAGGGGTTCCCTTCTGCGCTATAAACGCACTGTTTGCTCAATCTATACCACCTACCTATCTACTACCCTCGCCCAGTCTTATTCACCCTTACACATCGCGTAGAATAGGACGATAGAGAGGGAGAGAGAGAGAGAGAGTATATATATGTCTATATATTATATATATAGATATGCGTACATACATATATATACATGTATACTATACTAAATATATATATATATATATATATATATATATATATTAGCTAGCCGAGCAGTCAACCTGCCAGTAAAGTTAACGTCGATTATCGATTGAACCTTATCGAGCTATCGGTACGTTCTCTAATGTGCGTTGAACGTTTCGTCCTTGATATATCGTAGAAGGTAGAGGGAAACAAAAGTGTAGCCAATTTATAGATGGAAAATCGGTCCCAATTATTGAACGTGATATTTGGGACGCGAGAATCGAGCGAGAAAGAGATCGATCGTTACGACTATGCGAGCCAACAGAGAGAGACAGATATATATATATATATACACATAGAGAGAGAGAGAGAGAGAGAGAGACAGCGGATTTTAGTGGAGATTGCCCGCACTAGCTTTATGCGTGAGCTCGAGAGTAAAACATATGGCGAATTGATATGTAGGTACATATGTACTTACATAGTAGGTACTATACATATATCTCTACCTATAATACATGTATGTACCTATATCGAATTAAGTTTCAATATATGAGCGCTTAGATGCCTGCTAGCCGTGTTATATCTACGTGTTACGACCTTACGTGATGCACGAAAGCTTGTCACGTAGATATCCCGGTAAGCGAGTCACGTTGGATTATTTAACCCCAAGAATAGCATATGTGATCCCTCATCCCATCCCCCCTACCCTTCCCCCTTCCCCCTTCCACCATATTCTGTGTCTGGTCGTTGTCTCCCGTAACGACGACGTGTTATCGCAATTAACCCCCGTTGAAATCAAACCATCGATAGCGATCGCTTATAAAAAGCCATTTTACGACCACCCCGTCACGGCCCAAAATATGTTTCCATTTTTTTTTGTTCTCTCTTTTTTTTTTCTTTCTCCTCTTCTTATTTTCTTTTTTATTTTCTTTTTTCTTTTCGTTGTTCTTTTCCCAGACTTTTGTTTCGGAGATTAAGTAAATACTTAAGTCGCTCTCTTTCTGAAGCGATCGAATTTTTTCATCTTTCACGATCTCACGATAACACGATGTTATTAGATTCAAAGATCATGCTATTTCTTTCTTGAAGATACGTATTTTGAAATCGATCGATCTTCTGGCTTAGTTAGTAAAGGGTCGAAAAATTTTGTTTCTTATTACAGTCACGATATCGATCGTTGACCTCCGTAAAGTTGTGAACCGAGCCAACAAAGAAGAAGAAGAAAAAGAAAAAGAAGAGAGACAGAGAGATGTAAGAGAGTACCTTGGTCGACTTTGTTCCGGGCAAACTATCCGTTCGAAAGAAAAAGATAGGTAGATAGATAGAGAAAAGGAGAGAGATACAGAGAGAGAAAGAGAGAGAAAGAGAGAGAGAGAGAGAGAGAGAACAGTACCTATCTCGATCTTTCCAGAATCGTTTGAAGTCCGTAGTAGGCGAGATACTCTCTATCTCTTTCTTTCTACTTATCGTTTCTCGCGTCATCTATATTTGTTTTCTTCCTGCGCGTTTCTCGAGGAAGAGAAGAAACGAGACAACAGGCTCCACGGCGAATCGAGTTAATGGCGTTGTAGATACACACGTACTACATCCACATATATCTACCTACCTATATACATACATACATATCTAAGTACATACTTAACGTGTGCAATATATATCTTGACGTTAAAACGATAGAAGAGCCAGCATTATTGACGTTTAATAAAACTCGACATGTTGGAGAATATCAAGAGAAAAAGAAATATATATATATACATAGAATAAGAAATAGATCTTTCGCTCGATCGGATCGGATCGGATCGGATCGGATCGGATCGGATCGTCTCGATCGCCTTCGGCTTGTTTTAATTCGAAAATCGATTTGTGACCGTCCCGCCGATAAGAAGAATCGCGCGTGCATCGCGAGCTAAAAGTCTCGCTTTTGTAAACGGGCCACCCTCACAACGGTGATGCGGAAGGGCAGAAAATCCCGTAGCTCGGCCGAGCTGCACGCAAGTTTCAGTGCTTTCGAGTAGTTATGGAGGGCGCATGCCTGCATATTTCATGAGCAAACAGACTTGAATCCCTCCCCGGCCGTTTCCCTCACCCTTTTCACCCTCTCCTCCTCTTCCTCTTCCTCCTCTTCTTCCTCTTTCTCCTTTCCCCCGTTAGCCCACATCGCTGCTGGCATGCACTGCATCCGCACTTCCCTCTTCCTCTTCCTCTTCCTCTTCCTCTATCTCTATTTCCATCTCTCTCTCTCTCTCTCTCTTTCTCTCTCTCTCTTTCTCTTTAGAACCTACCTCACTCGTACCACCATCCTAAACACCCCTACTCTCCCCTCACACCCTATTCTTCACTCTCTTACTCTTTTCCTTCCGATTCTCCAAGCCGTGGCTCTGTTCAAGCGACGAGCTTTCGCGAGTCTAGGGGAAAAAGCTTCGAAAAGATTTCCTTCTTTGCTAAAGCCAACTCGTTCAGTTAATCGTCGAGAGACTCGACGTAGTTAAACTTCTGTTAAACGATTAATATTTTCCAACGAATAATAGTCTGTATTATATATATGTATGTATGTATAAAGTACGTATACAGGATGTTCCCAATACGTATGTTCTTCGTATGCGATCGGAGTGAAGGTTAAAAAGGGAAAGTTTGTTGCATCGAACGAGATAATGGTCGATTGTTAAAAGCGAACGTTGGTAAACATTCATAAAGCGGTAAATAAATTCACAAATGTTTTCTTTCGTTTGATAATTGGAACATATAGAGAGATATATCTGTTGTATTAACGGTAGTACCTATATAGACCCACGCATACGCATATTACAAAATCTTTTTCGTTTGATTATTATCGTTAGTAGATATATCTATTTGTTTCGCATTTCTTTTTTTCTTTTTTTCTTTTTCTTTTTCTTTTTTACAATTTCTTTTTTCTTCGTTCTCTTTCATTCTTTCTTTTTTTCTCTTCTTTTCTTTTCGTATACTCTTTTTTTTTCCCTAGTCTTTTCTACGGTAGTTATAAATATTCGAATGTCTTTGACGTTATCGATCATTTATCGATCCAGCCTTCGGCCGATAATGGACTAAACGTTGTCGCGTCAGTGGAAACATAGAGCAAATAATTGTCCTCCTCGCACTGTACTCTCGTGCGGAACGAAAGTTTTATCCTAGTCTGTGGAAAATTCCACGAGTTTGTCGACCTCTTGCCTGTAAACATCGATTCGAGTTTTTCTTCTTTACGGATCTCTTTTTATTGACGTTAGCGGTCGGTTTGTTAATAACGCGTATAAAGATGTTTCTTTAACTTTTTTTTTTCAAATACATTTTTACGTTGTAAACAAACAAACAAACGAACGAACGAATGAACGAACGAACGAACGAACGAACGAACGAACGAACGAACGTAACAACGTTTTATGATATCAAAGATCTTTCACGGAAATCTTGAAAATTGTTTGTTGTAAAAATCGTCGATCAAAACTCATTTAAACTCATGCAACTACTTATTCTATCTTTATTGAAAGGATTAAGGGGTGAGTGTTTATAATGGGCAAGTAGTGGGGGTAGTAACAAGTACCAGACGATCATAATCTTGTTCATATTTTTCATTGGCTCTCTAATCACCGTTCTGAAGACAGGCCTTTCAGGTAAAGTCGATGCACGCAGCTCGATGCCGGGAATTTCTTGTTTGCTTATTTGCTACGTGTAAACAGGCGCGAGTTACAACTTTCGTTGCACAAACAATACGGACATTGTACCCGTCACGTTCCTTTCCGTTTTATTCCGCGGCAACGATTCGCGACACCTTTGCTAGCTACGGCGTTCTTACTTTCGTTCGGCAAACAAAAAACGATACGGCGATTATGTGAGTTTATTACTCACGTACTTGCTTGTGGTTATGTCTCCATAAAGAAAAAAAAAAAAACAAAAAAAGAAAAAAAAGAAACAGAAGAAAAATAAGTGAGATAAAAATTTTGTCATCCTTTCAAATTCAACTATTTCATATGGATTCATCTTTCTCTTTCTCTCTCGAATATTTCGATTATTACCTAACTAAAATACTTCGATTTGATTAAACATGTTCATTACCTTCTCACAATTTGACAATAGAAAATACATTGAGTCAATCTCAAACTAGAGACTGTCACGGCAGACATTAACCTTGCGTAAAATCGATTAAACGAGAAAACGATTACACCGGCTCGTCATCCGTAACTGATCTGCTGAGTCAATGTCTCTCTCACTGTTTCACTGCGAGACCCGATAAGAAGGGATTTTCCTGAATTATAATGAGAGAGAGAGAGAGAGAGAGTGAGAGAGAGAAAGAGAGAGAACGGAACGAGGGAAGGGAGGACGAAGAGATAAAAGAAGGAAAAGTGAAAGAAAAAAAAAAAATAAAAAAAGAGGGGAGTGAGTGAAAGAGGAAGATAGATAGACAGACAGACACGGAGAGAGAGAGAGAGAGAGAACGTGTCGTTGCGGTCACGAAAGAGTCGCAGCATCCCTTAAGCGAGAAGGGTATTAATTTCAATTAGATTATCGCGTGCTTAGAATCGAAATCACGGTGGCGCCTCTCGACCAATCAGAAACTTAACAATACCCTATATATATATCGCTAGTTGGGTCTCTCTTTCTCTCTTTTACTCTCTACTCGATGCATCTCGAGCGGTAACAATACGAACAATACCTTCGTAGCGAACTCACGTGGCTGACGGCCGTTTAATATTGGTGCGATAAAGGAACGGCCGATGTTTTACAAACAGCTATATGCCACGTGTACCCCACCCCATGTCAAAACATTCCGAACTTCGCGTACGGTGGCCGCGTGCCCTTCGCCGCGTGTCTCCTCTCTCTCTCTCTCTCTCTCTCTCTCTCTCTCTCACTTTCTTTCTTCCACCCTCTCGCTTCGAATCTACCCTTGCTTCCTTCCTTCTTCCCACAATTGCATTGCCGAAAGATGCAACGAGACATACCGGACGCGCGCAAACAGAAAAAAATATTGTATGGGAAATGGAGGAAATTTTTCTTTTTTTAGATGGTTAAAAACATCCGTTTTTTTGTGGAACTTATATCTCTTTTTCTTTCTTTCTTTTTTTTTTTTTTTTTTTTTTTAGTTTTTATAGTGATACGACTAATCTTTTAATATGCAGAAAAGATAAATACGACTTGCACATAATGTAGGTACATTTCGTATCTTCGTTTTTTCTACTTTTGATCTCATAGTTATTATGTTTCTTTATTTTTAAATAGCCATGATGTATCTACGTTTACGTTTATATAGGATAATAAAGAGAAAAATAACTTGAAATATAAGTCGGATAAATCGGATATAAATATTTGTATTAATTCAATATTCGAATTTAACTTGTATGAACTACGTATATACCTATGTAATTTTTATGTTAAACGAATCTTTCTCTTCTCTCTCTCTCTCTCTCTCTCTCTCTCTCTCTCTCTCTCTCTCTCTCTCTCTTTCTGATGTTTTTAAGAATTCTTTTCAATCGTTGCACGGGTGCAACGCGTGTGGGAAATCATTACGACGAGATTCATGTGGAATTGAACGAGAAGGGTAAGAAGAGGGTGAGAAGAGGAATAGAGATCGACAGCCTCAGGGAATTGGTACTACCTACGTAATATATATACACATACATACATACATACGTGTATACATACATACATACATACATACATACATACATACATACATATATATATATATCGGGTGCCCTCCAAGTATCATCGAAAGCTAGTTTACATCGGCTAGTACAGTTTCGCGATTAATTTCTCCGTTCTCAGAGAGGATTGCTTTTTAAGTAGACACTTCTATAGTTGTGGGAAAGCAGATCGTAGGAGAAAAATGGTGGAATAGTGACGTTAGGGAGGGGAGAGATACGTGGAGAAGGGAAAAAGTAGAAGAGAAGGATAGTTGATAAGGGGGATAAGAAAGTTTCGATCCAGAAACGAACGTAAGAACATTGCTCCGGCTCCATTCTGTTTTCAACAAGTAGATTTTTATATCTTCGACGAATGTCGACTCGTTTAATTACGTCGCCCGTTATAATTACCATAATTAACAAGTCTGGGTTGCGTCGGTCGATGGATTTTAGTTTTATCAATATATCTACGCTATTTACGTATGTATGTATGTACGTCGACGCTCGTTATTATATCGAAAAAATAAAAGAATTTTTTTCTTCTTTTTTTCTTTTCTTCTTTTCTTCTTTTCCTTTTTTTTTTCTTCTTCTGTTTCTTCTTTCTTTTTCTCCCGGCAAAATAATCGTTCGGTAAAATATTTCTTACGTTGATGTTCTCTTTATTATGACAGCTTATTATTACGTTTCAAAAATGTATTTATATTGAATGTCTCATGTTATTACATTACAAATCGTTGTCATAGGATTTTGATATTAATGAGAGATGATGATAACGATATTCGATAGATTAGGAATATAGACGGTTGACATTAACCACAACGCTTTACCGTGTCAACTATACGATGTCAAAATTCGACGGCCAATTCCGATAACTCCAATTTACGACGTGCTTACGACCGCTAATTATCTGATTTATTGGCGATATTCCGCTAATACGATTAACGTCGATATTCGTTCTTTTCCCGAGTCTATGAGATGTCTTAACGTTTATTATTAAACTTACGAGATCGTTTTATATTCCTATCTATTTCGAGTCTCAAACTATCATTGCGTCAAAAAGTGAAGTATATTTCAGCTATTAATTAATTAATAGAGAGAGATAGAGATAGAGAAAGAGAGAGAGAGAGAGGTAAAGAGTGAGTGTCAACGGTTCCCCTATTTGTTTCCGAGGATTAGAATTCATCGATGGGTATTATACGATCGGATTTTCGCGGGAATTTACAGAATGGTATAATGACATTTATACGGCAAACACTTTTTATTAAGTAAATATGCGTACGCACCGCCTAGCTTGATAAGCAGCTTGTACATATATGCATACATATACATACATATACATATGTATATATATATGTATATATATGTATATGTATATATATACAAATATATATATATATATACTATATGTATATATATGTATATGTGTATATATATATATCTATATGTGTATCTCAATGATTACATCGTGAACGAGTAATAGCGAGTATATATATATATATATATATGTATATATATAGATATATGTATGTATATATGTTATATGTATGTACATAAAAGACGAGAGCGATAGAAAGTGCATAGAATGAATACTGGCAAAATAAGTAAGATATAGTTACAGAATAAACAGTATACATAGGTATTCGTAAGATCGCGTAGCAAGTAAAGTTTACAGAATCATCAATGAAGAAGGCATAAGCTTTGAAAAAGTCATAAGCATTATTTGAAGATCGCCCGAAAGTAACTCGAACGGCGTGACTTCGTTCGATGTTTACGTTGTAGCTTATCTCTATTGACATACGGAAATATTCAGCATTGTTCGCGAGACGATCGCTAAATTGTTTTGTAAATTTAATAAACGAACGCTTCCGATCGTCCTTGTTTACATTCGTTTGTCGATTCAGTCGTTGTCGGTCAGTCGTCAATGTAGTTCGATGAAACGTCGAAGGAAGGAAGGAACGATGACTAAATAGGTATGTACATATATATATATATTTATATATTTACATATACATATATACATACATATACATATATAGAATATAATTGATAAGAGATCAGAATTTCTTTCGAAAGATCTTTGCGAAAAATCTTGCGTTTTACGATCACCGTAGAGGTTTGCGTGTCCTTTTCGAGTGTTCTTTCGTAACGGGGGAGAGGGTAAGCGTTTAGACGGCACCCAGCTGTGACCCCAGTTGCAATAGAAGAACTCTCTCTCTCTCTCTCTCTCTCTCTCTCTCTCTCTCTCTCTCTCTCTCTTTCTCTCTATCATTCTATTCGGTGGTCTCGAGGCAAGCTTAGGTAGTAACTAACGGGGGTGGTTCGACGCGTGCTTGCCACACGCTGTGCGCTCACCACCTGTTCTTCGAGCGAACCGCCAAAGGGTGGAGTTACGATGATCATCGCTAATATTCTCAACGCAGGAGTTTTGTCCTCGAGATCGGACTCGCGTGATTTTCACACGCTATTAATATCCGTTTGTTTCTCTCGAAACGAATGATGATCGTTTTACAAGTGACCGCCATTTTTCGCGAGCATACGGTACGTTATGTGTACGTATTTAGTGGTATTTTTCGTCATGATTATGACGATGATAACGACGACGATGACGATGATAACGACAACGACGACGACGACGACGTCGAAGACGACAACGACAACGACATAGTCGACGACAACGACATAGTCGACGACAACGACATAGTCGACGACAACGACGAAGACGACAACGACGACGACGACGACGACGACGACGGCGACGACGACGACGACAACGACGACAACGACGACGACGACGACGATGATGACAACGACGACGACGACGACAACGACGACGACGATGACAACGACGACGACGACAGCTCGATCAATATTTGCGCAGCCGCGAGCAGAGACCACGTCACTCGACCTTCCGTGGCCACACGCGAGGAGAAACGACGAGACTATGGCGGATATATATGGTACATACATACATATATATATAGGTATATATATATACATAACTATATATATAATTATATATATACATAAATAACTATATATGTGTCAACTATATATTTACCAAAATGATGCACCGAACTCGAATAAAATTTTTGTAGAACAGGATAGAGATAATAAATAGATGTTTTTAGAGAAGAATAAGAAAAAATGATGATAGATAGATAGATAGATAGATAGATAAATAGATGTTTGTCATGCGAATTATTTTCGTCCAATGAGAAAACGATTCGCCAATACGACAAAGTCGATTCTTGGTTACTGGTGTGCACGCTAAACGTTCGTAATGAGTGATTATCTTAGTTAGCCTGGTTAACACGTGGTGCCCAAGGTAGCAGCAAGTGTGCACGGCTCGTTCGTTCTTAGTGACACGTGCCTAAGAAGAGGACTGACAAGGAGGTGAAGGAGGAAGAGGAGAGGGACATGGGGTCGGAGAAGGAAAAGGCGCAGGCGCGGACACATCTCTCGTTCTTACGCAATTCCGCTTCTAATATACGTTCTTACGTCTTCTTCTTCTTCTTCTTCTTCGTCTTCTTCTCTGACGTATACCATCACCTTCGTTCCATCGAACGGTAGAATCATTTTCAATGGCGCAAGCGCAGTAAGAAACTCTAGACGGCATTTGTGGGACACGTATTGTGGGCGAAGAGATACCCACGAAATCGTACGATACGTTGCGACGTACCTACTACATGTATAATATAAATACGTACGGTATGAATGTATGTATTATATGTATGTGTGTACATGTGTATGTATATATATATAGATACATATACAACCTAGACCCACTATATGATTCTCGACGTAACGTGTAACATCGAGAGCAGGAGGGAGGGTGGAGGTGGATTAGGGTGGAAGTGGGGGAGTAGGAGAAAGAGGGAAGGGTGTAGGGGACTTTCAGGACCCGGGCGACGGCTGTTTGAACGACAAATATTTTGTCGTCAAACTTCTGTCGCGCGGAATGAACGTGTCTATATGTGCAGGGCTAATACAAAGCGTTTCGCGGGCATTTGCTAAAATCAGATTACATTCCTCGAGTCGCGGAAACGCGATCTGGATCTTGGTATCTCGATCTCTTTCTCTGACTATCTATGTATCTATCTGTCTATCTATATCTATCCATCTATCTGTCTACTTATCTAAGTATCTCTGTCTCTCTCATCTCTCTCTTTCTCATTTTATTTTACGTAAACTCGTTAACAAGACGAAAATCAAAGATTACTCTATTTCTTATTGCATATACTTATGTATATCCAACTAGGATGCTTTCTTCCTCCTCGGGCTTTAGAGAACGTCAGCACGATGCGATAATGACTAATTTAAACATCGAGGAACATAACGTTAGGTAGTAGTAATGATAATGCTAGTGGTAGTGCTAATGCTAGTAGTAGTGGTATAGTAGTAGTAGCAGTAGTAATAGTAGTAGTAGGTATCTCTCTTCGACGAGGTCCAAAACCCTCCGCACGTTTAAACGCGCGAGTAAGCGTATTTACATGAGCTCGTAGAACGCGTGTAACGGAGCTAGGCTCATAGTAAATCTTGGATTTGTTGCGCGTCTAGCGGCGCTTATAAACGGTTGTACTAACATACGATGTAGTAGATAAGAGTAGAATAACTGGAAGATGTTGCTACGTATAGCGCGAATCGTTACAACGTTTTTTTCTTCTTTTTTTTTCCTTTGATATGTATATCTTAGAGAGAGAAAGAAAGAGAGAATGTTTTTGTGCGCGAGCGTATTCCTCCCTCCCTCCGCCTACCCCCATTGCTCGGCCATCCACATATTTATTTTTTTTTCTTTCGTATTAATCTCGATCAAAACAGATTCGTTCGAAGAAAGAAAAAGATTCGTTCGTCCGTCGTTAATTTTTTTTTTTTTGTTTTTCGTTCGTCGTCGTGCAGTCCGTTGAGAAACGATGAAGATGTTGCTGGGCTACTGCTGACTGGTTGCTGCTGCAAAACGAGAGTCGAGTGCTATAAAAGCAGCTGCCGTTTACTATCCCGATCACTTTGCACCTTTACGAGAAAAGCATCTATGTAGTCTTTTTTTCACGCCAACGCATGCACCCAGTCAGGCACGTAAACACGCACGCGTACTTACGCCTTACTGCGCGGCCCAACCCATCTTTGTTCCGTGAAACTCCGCGATATTCTTCGTCCTCATCCTTATCCTCATCCTCATCCTCATCTTCTCTCTTCATCTTCCTTTTTCAAGGAAGACCTAACCAACGACTCGATGTACTTCTCTTATCTCAAATAACGTAAATACATCGTAGATCGCTTAATTATACGCGAGAGAATATACACGCAATTAACCCGATGAGCACTCGCTAATATTATCTACGTCGTCGTCGTCGTCGTCATGATCGTTGTTTGTCTTGGAACGTTCGTCTCGAAAGAGCAAGGAATCGAGAGTAAGTAGTAAAAGGGCGAGGACGGTAGAAGATGTTTCGACATTTTAGATTACATAGCGAGCTTTTGATTAGAATCGTAATTAATTAGAAATCGTTGAGCAGAGAGAGCAAAAGAGACAGAGGGAGAGAGAGAGGGAGAGGGAGGGAGGGAGGGAGGGAGACAAACAGATAAAAAGAAACAGAAAGATATGAAAAAAATGAGAGATATATCCATTAGATTCTCAATCGGTGTATTTATTAGCAAATGTTGCTGGCAAATAACTTCGTACGTAAACAACATTATATATTTCTATAAAAGCATTTATTAAAGATACTGATAATTTATTCGATTCTTCTGGATGTTAATTATATGGATGATATGTACAATCGAATGTAAATTCAATTGTTTGTAGAGAATTTAGAAGTTATTAATTGCAACCTTTAATATAATATACATGTATATATAAACGATATTTAATTTCTTCTTTATCTTAACATTCGGTCCCTCTGTTTCTTTATCTATCGATCATACATGATATCGATCATACAAAACATTTATCACGTGAATCACAAAATTATTGTGATCCGTATGCAAAGAAACGTTCCTCTTAGGATAAAGATTGTGCTGAGTACGTAAATAAAAAGGAAAAAAGGAAAAAAGAAAGAAGAAAAAAGAAAAGAAAAAAAAAAAAGGAAGAGTTAGGAACAAATAAAGGAAAATAAGTACGTACGTGCATATGCATGTGTAGACATGCGCACGCGCGCATACACACACAAATACACACAGGCGTTTCGATCCGAAAAGTATGACACGAACGACGAGTATCGTGCTAATTGATTTTGCCTCCTTGCCTTGTCTTCTCGGTTTTGCCTCGTCGCTTGAATCCTCTCTCTCCCTCCCTCTCTCTCTCTCTCTCTCTTTCTCTCACTCTATCTATCTGTCTATCTCTCTATTTTGAGAAAGAGAGATTTCCGTTTTAGCTCGCGGCACTAGTATCCCGCCGACTACATTAATATTTCATTAATATTTCGCTTGGTATTCCAGGAAAAAGTGATGAATACGGAGGTGCGCTTTATTAATAAAACGCACGACGCGACGATGTTTTCGAAGCGTCTTTCATGAGACAGACGGAGAAAGAGAAAGAGAAAGAGAGAGAGAGAGAGAGAGAGAGAGAGAGAGAGAGAGAGAGAGATCGTAAGCGTATGCAAAAGAATCAGAAAGAGAGAGAGAGAGAGAGAGAGAGGTAGGTGGAATTTCTCGTCTCATCTTCTTCGAAGACTGGTCGGGTCGGTGGTAGTTAATTAAGTGCTAACAAGGAGAGAACCACGCAGTTCACCTCGAACCGAGTAAGATTCTCTCTCTAGTGCTCGGTTAAAAATTCTCAAGCGAGAACTCACGATTTTTTCCTTATTACCTCCTACCTTCGATCGTCGTTCTACCTGAAACTCCTCTCGTCAATTTTGTCGTTTGTCTAACGTTACCCTCCCTTCCTTCTTTCCCTCCTCTGCCCTCCCCTCCCTTCCCTTGATCTCTTCCACCCCTTTCCTCTCTCGCTCTCGTTCCCATGTCCCCTTCCGATTCGATGAAATAATCAAGACAAATATGCGCGAGATAGGGTAGATTATTCGTTGTTTAATATGCATTCGATGTTTAACGCGATTTTTTTTTTTTATGATCATATATGCACAACGTGTTTTCTGATTTTTCGGATAATATAGATATACATTTTAATTATCGTTTTATTAATATATTCGTAGTTAGTTTGTTTGTAATGAAATAAACGTGTTTTAATATCGCGTGATAATATTTTCATTTTGTTTTAGTTATCTGGTATTCGTATTTTGTTTGTAATTAAATATTCGATAATTACGATTTTAATGTCGATTTATATAGATAGATAGATAAATTTTCTTTTTCAATCGTTTATCAACGTTAATTAACGTTAATCGGTTAATCGTCTATTTTCATGGCAAAACGACGAATTTTGTATATACATATATATATATATATATATATATATATATATATATGCATAAAACTTTGTCTTTTTTTCAATCATTACTCATTAATATTCGCGCTTTTAACGAAATCTTTACGAACGAAAATTGACACGTAAATTTTATATAAAATTTTATAAATCGTTACGTCAACATTTCAACGTAATTCGAAAAACTTTTAAACGAGAGAACGAATTTCTTATCGTAGAAAATGGAAAGAAAGAAAAAAAAAAAAAAAGAAAAAATTTGAGTGTGCGAATTCGATTTCTGGATAGACTGGTCGTACGAATTACGCATGAAAGTTAAGTTCGATATTGGAGTTGGAGTTTCGACTCGAGCTGTGATTTGCTTCGTTCATTTTTTCTCCATAAACGTTCGTAATGATGACGAGCGATACATTACTTTGAACGATCAACGATAAACCCGTTCAAGTATGGTGTGTAGTTGAGAAGATTCTTTTTTTATTTTCTCTCTTTTCTTTTTTTTTTCTTTTTTTTTTTTCATTTAAATGTCTTGAAACTGAGAAAATTAAAAAGGGAGTCTCGTTGTAGATACTGGGTATTCACGTGAAATCACACAAGGACGGTTGGGAGAAGGCGTTGGTCAACAGTATCTCACTTTCCGTTTATTTCTCTTAACCCTAAAGTTTTCTCTCTTTTTACTGGCAACGGAACCGTAGGCGGTCGTAAGAGAAAGATAGAGAGAGAGAGAGAAAGAGCTGCGTATACGAGAGAAAAGTGGAAGAGAGAAAGAGAGATAGAAAGAGAAAGAGAGAGAGAGAGAGACGGCTAAAAGAGGCAAATTAAAATTCATGAACGCTTCGAGCGGCGATGAATTAAAATTCATGACGAAATTATCGCTGGGTACTCGAAAACAAAGGGACGTGCGAGTTAGGCACACCACTCACGAAGTCTCGAGAATCATTCTCGCTAAATGATATCGCCAAATTCTTCTTTTCTATCTTAAAACGAATATCAAACAAAGATATTATCATCCTTTTTAGAGGACGACGAAATTTGAAAATTCGATTTTTAGTAATGAAAAAATTATCAAACGCGCCGAGAAGGATAGATTACCATTGTTAGTAATACCTAACATAAATCTAACCTAATGCGTAACGTGTAGAAGAGGTTCAATCAGACCAACCAATTTGCGCAATTGGCATTGTGTTAGGACGCAATTAGCAAAGCAATTTCCATATTAGCTGTATATTCATTCTCGTAAGTATAACAATACGACGTTTCTTAGTAATAACGGGATAAAGGGTGGGAAAGAAAGGAAAGGAAGAAGAAAAGAAAAAAAGAAAAAAGAGAGAAAGGGAAAATCAAGCAAAAGAAAAAAAAAACAGAGAGAAAAAGAGAGAGAAAAAAAGAAACAGAAAAAAAAAGAGAGACAAAGAGGAAAACAGTGAGGCAGGAACCAGCAGCCACCCCAGTACGAAGAATCATAGAGACAGTTCGTAGCTTCGGGCACGAACGAGAAGAGAGAGAGAGAGAGAGAGAGAGAGAGAGAGAGAAAGAGGAATAGAGAGGGTAGACTCAGCGGCAGTGCTTTTTCCGCTGGCAAACGTAGAATCGAGAGACTCCGCGGGCGCGAGATATTCGTAGGAGCAAATCAGAGCCGGTAATCCTGAGCGACAGGGAGGCTTAGCACCCCACTTCTTGTCGAGGGGTGAAGAGGAAGAATGAACACGAGTACGAGTACGAGTACTAGTACGAGAGAAAGAGAAAGAGAAAGAGAAAGAGAGGGAGAGAGAGAGAGAGAGTAGACCGCGTTAAATGCACACCAGAGTATGCGTGGGGGGATTCTGAAGCGGCATTGTGCGCTACACTCGTATACCACATACGAGCCACCCCGGCTGTTCTTCGATCCTTGCCATTGGTAGTCCCATTGCGATCAGGGGTCACGAATAATGCCGGCTAAACGCTACATATTGCTCGGTTTGTCCCGAATTTACCGAGGGATTTGAATAACGATTTGCAGACCAATTTCCTTCAACGTTCTCTTCTCTTCTCCTCTCCCTCTCTTTCTCACTCTCTCTCTCTCTCTCTCTCTCTCTCTCTCTCTCTCTCTCTCTCTCTCTGTCCTCTCTCGGTCCTGTTATCTATCTTGATCCTACTACATACACCCTCTCAACACAGGATGAATAATTTTATTAATCTCTTCGTGCTTTTATCTCTGTTTCATGCGTTTATATTCGTCGAACTAGTTCATTCGTACATGGATATTTTTTTCTTGAATTTTGTAATAATGAGATATTATAATGAATGAATTATATATATTTTATATATATACACACGTGCATATAAAAGATATATAGAATTTTGGATATCTCTATAGAAATTACGAGAGAACCACGACGATGACGAAAGGGTCAGCTCTGCGGTTCGGCATATTAGTATTCATTTGACTGAAAGCGTAAAATCATTAGGCGGTCCACTTTGTGGTTTTAAACGCGATCGTCTTACCAGGACATACGTACAAAGCCGCAATATATACCCTACACGATCCCATTCTGGTTTATTTTATCCGTTTTAAGCACGGTCACAACGGTGGCTAATATTTCAGTCAAGGGATAGAAGGTGGTAGGGCTGCAAATCGTACGAATTACGTCGAGATATTTAATTAATTAACGAAATTGTTTCTTTGATATCTCTTATCAATGATACTGTAAAACTTTCGAAATCGATGAACGATGATCGTTTGAAGTATATAAGTATAGTATATACATGCTTAAATACAAAGCTTCGAGAAGAGTGTCACTGGACCACTCGAGTTTTGATGTAAAACCACAGCTTGGCGTGACATCGAATTACTTCTAGGACACTCGAGTAGACACTCTTTAACGCACAATGTGTGCACAATGTAACGGAGAATAGATTTGGGAAGATTCTTCTCTTCTTCGCGGGAGAAATAAGAAAAGATGATGTAAAATGGAATTTCGATAAAACGGAACGTTGCTCGATGCGTTTATAAAATTTCAAAAAAAAAAAAAAAAAAAAAAAAAGATACTATTTTTGATACATATATAGAAATCATAGAAGTGATAGAATTGATATCGAAAATCAAGAAAAAAAATCGAGATACGAAACGAAGACAAAAGAGATGCATTAGAATCGAAAGGGGGAAAAAACGAAAAGGGAAAGAAGGAAAATAATTATCCTGCGTTTGACACTACGGTGAACACCTATCGGTACTCACACACGTTCCAAGTATGTTACGTCGTTCTCATCCTCCTGTCCAGAACCGCGACATCTAAACATATTAACCTACTACACAACGAGCGTGTTGTACGTGACCCAAAGTGCGTTGAGAACGAAAGGAGGTGGACGTCCCACGTGGTGGTTGCTCGAGGACTCTCAACGTCATTGCTACGGAAGCGTTACTTCGGTCCCCAATCGTAGGAAAGCTCAAGTTGGTATGAAACGAAGTTGAAAAACGACTTAAACAGCTGCCACGTCGGAAAGATTTTCTAGTGTCGATGAAAAGTGATAAAAGACGACGAGAAATAATATTGTTTTCTAGCTCGAATGAATGCTTATTGCGTATAGGTTGACGAGTAGAGAAAGAATATATATATATATATATATATATATATATATATATATAAAGAGGGAGAGAAAGAGAGAAAGAAATAGCAAATAAAGAGAGGATAGATAAAGATGGAGATATAGATTAAGCTAAAACGGGAAACAAGACTTTGAAAGTCTGAGGCAAGCTCACCTCGCAAAGTTTTCCAAAGAAGAGTTCGAGTTTAGAGTTTCAGTAGCATTAGACTGGTAAATTTCAGAATCTACCCGACGACTCTACCCGGTCTTTCCTACGCGAAAGGCTCTCTCTTTTACTCCGAGAGAAACTCCGAGTTATATTCTCGAGACTTTCGAAACCGCCTCTTTACCCTCCTCTCTTCTCCATGGTACGACACGATCTCTTTCCCGTTTTCCACGAGACTAACCCAGCCAAGTCTGCTCTATAGCACCTTTCTCTTCCTTCGTTTTCTACTTCTTCTTCTTCTTCTTCTTCTTCTTCTTCTTCTTCTCCTACTTCGTCTTCGTCTTCGTCTTTCCAAGCCCTAAAGAGCTCAGATTTTACTTCCAAGAGTAATATAACAAGAGAAAGATAGAAACACCGGCAAGAGAGGGGCGGACTCAGAGTTTTATTAATTTCGAAAGTTCCAAAACTGATAATTAGATCCCCGTGGATCCAGGCGTTAAAGACGGTCGGAGAACCCCAATTCTGGGTCGTCCGTGAGAACGATAAAGCACCTTTTTTTTTCTTTCTCTTATTTTTTTTTTTCTTTCCTTTTTCTCTTCCCTTTTTCCACCCCTCTTTCCATCCACTTGCGCAGAGTACAAATTAAGGGAAAAGGATAACCACGTTTGGCCAATCTTTACATTCTTGCGTTTGTTCGAATGGAATGAATCAATTAAATGCATTTCTAGATTCGATTTGATCACTCTCTCTCTCTCTCTCTCTCTTTCATTCTACTTTGCTCCCTCTCTATCGTTCGAATGGCTTTATTTTATGGCGATAGGATAATGTGTCTATGATAGTCGCCGACGCTGAATGAAGCGACACAATATTTGAACCGACCAGCACTACCACTAGCACTACCACTACTCCTACCTCCGTCTACCAACGCTCCTCCATTGCTAGACAAATATACTCCGAGTCAACATTCACAATCCGGAATACAGCTACGTCCTGTCTGATTGTGTTCTCCGTAGAGAGGAAACGAGACGCGCCGCGAGAGGACGAGATTGGTTAGAGGTGTACGCATACTTATATAGGTACATACATATATGTATTTTATGTATCTATGTGTCTTTATGTCGTGCTACGTAAGTACATGCACGACATTTTGTCCGTCAACGCACTTCTATTATCCCCATTTGCGGCAAACTTAAATGAGTGTATATATATATATATATATATATACATATACATAGATCCAAGATAATATCATTATGCATATACGATTGGTAACAAATACTTTGCTTGATTTTCTCATTCGTCATAGATACAATATGTCGGAACAAAGTCGATTTAAATACTTTCGATTTTCGGCTAGATAATTCTTGCATTTACCAACTGGTATTACACGAACTTCATCACAAGGACACTTCGACCGCTAAATTACATAGCACTAGGCAAACGTATATACAATACGATATGTAAGTGTATATATGTGTATATATATAAATATATATATATATATATACAAACACACACACATATAGATACATGAAATGCTTACGTAGAATTCACGTATACCTGTGGCATATCTATCTCCTGGCAGCTAAAGCGTGAGCTTCTATTATGGGGTCCAACGATTCGGCGTAAGCGTCCTACCTATCTTACTTAAACAGCACGTTGTAACACATAGTCCCGGGCAAGGATGAAAGGCGGGGCCTGCAGCAGCCAACCAGCACACAGGATTTCCATCTTAGCTCCGCTCGTACAGGACCACCGCCGAGCTATATACTTCTCGTAAAAGTCCTGCAGCTACCATAAATCCGCCACAACCAACCGCTTACTTATATATATGTATATGTGTGTGTATATATATATACACATCACGTGTATTATGTTAGTGGGTACATAATAGTATATAATAGTATATTCCAAAGCGTTCACAAATCATGATTTTCTCTTTCGTTAATTCTCATTCGTCGTAACGGGACACTCGTTGTAACATGTAAGTAGTACTTACGTATAGTGATTTTCTCTCTCTCTCTCTCTCTCTCTCTCTGTCTCTCTTTCTTTTTCTCTTCCTTTCTTTTCTCTTTTTTTGCTACTCTTCTATTTCCCCTTTCCTTCCTCTTTTCTTCTTATTCGAACGGACGAATTTCGAGGCGAAAATCTCTCGGAGTTTCCGCAATTATGTATCGTCTACGAGAGCTCCAGGCAATATCGCAAATTTCCGCTCGACGAAGCGTGTCACTCGTTCTCGCTTTTCCTCGAACCTTATTTCAACGTTCACGCTGTCCCAGAGATTCGACTCGAGGGACGACGTCGATTCATCGTTCTCGCGTAAAACTGAGAGAGAGAGAGAGAGAGAGAGAGAGAGAGAGAGAGAGAGAGAGAGAGAGAGAGAGAAGCACCTATGTACTTACATTAACTGTCGTCGATTTATATTAATTGATATTACGTATATACTCGCGTATTAACGAATTTTTTTTTTTTGCCTATACAATTTTCATTCTCATACTTCGTTAAATTATATAACGTTTATTTTAATGATTACTGTTATAAAAATCATTTTATCACGAGATCCTTCGATGGCCCGATATAACAATGTTTTGTACATATCAATCATATTAAAACGATTGCACTTTAAAAAAATTTGTTATATCGAATAGAAAAGACTTGGTAGGCAAAAATGTTGTAACGATATTTTTTACGCAATTCATGCAAACAGACGGTTCGTTAGAGAGAGATAGAGAGAGAGAGAGAGAGAGAGAGAGAGAGAGAGAGAGAGAGAGAGAGAGAGTAAAGTTGATTAAATGGTTTGCATGGATTTCGTAACGTCAGCTTCAATAAAATCAGTCCCATCATTTTTCGTACCGATCATCATATTTAACTTCGTTCTCAAGGGAACGTAGCCGCGTGCGGAATGTATTCCGCGTTGCATAGTCGAAGGGTGGTTGAAAGTTAGATGTGCACACGGAAGAGAGAAAAACAGGCTGACGGTGTGGCAGCTGAGTGTACACAGGGCCCTATGAGCATTTCTTTTTCTCTCTTTCGCTCTCTACGAATTGTGCGTGCGATGGGGTAGTATCTACGGGCTTGCATCGGGACCTATGCAAACACGACGCATTCTTCGGTTGGCGTGTGTATTTCCAGACGAGACTATCGAGACCATCCAGCCGAGAGTGGGTCCGTTCGATTTAATGGAAGGATATGTGAGAGGATCGGGGCACGGAATCGTACGAGTACGTACCTGCTTGCAAACTCGCTGTAGTGTAGCTTCCAACTTTACCATTTCTCTCTCTCTATCTCTCTCTCTCTCTCTCTCTCTCTCTCTCTCTATCTCTCCATATACTTCTCTCTATCCTTCATTCTCTCTGTGTATCTCCCTGTTTCCCTCTTTCTCTCTCTCTCCCTCTCTATCTTTATCTCTCCAGCTTACTGAGACAAAAGCGAGTGGAAAGTGGAAACAAGGAAAGATGAAGAGGCTACGATTCAATTTCATTTTACCTTGTGTTTCCGTCTTGTACCATCCTTTCCGTTCTCCCAATGCGAACAGACGAGGGAGCAAGAGAAAGAGAGAAGTTAAGAGGGTGAGGGTGAGTTGGAGGAGGAGGAGGACGTAGAGGAGAAGGTAGAGGAGGAGATGGATGAGGAGATGGGGTAAAAAGAGAAGGGATGAGCGGCATGGGAGTTTCGCTCGAAAGCTCGCAGCTAATACTTTCCTCCCCGCAACGTTTCCAGCAGGATAAAGAGTCGGTCTTTGCCGGTGGCTGCTGGTGCTACTACTACTACTACTACTACTACTACTATTACTACTACTGCTACTACTACTACTACTCCTGCTATCGTGAGGGGGAAAGGAGGTGAAACGGGTGGGAGGGAGAGAGAGAGAACGGGTGGAAAAAGCAGGCTCGAGGAGCACAGGGAGAAGGCGGTAGCTCTCCGAGGAGCAAAGGGGAAGGGGAGGCTATAGCTTGTAAGTGAATTTTATTGCGCGATTATATTGAATCCCTCGGAGCCACCAGCCACTGTCAAAGCCCTCCCTTCTCTCTCTCTCTCTCTCTCTCCCTCTCTCTCTCTCTTTCTCGGGCGAAACCTCTCCCCCTCCCCGGAGGTTACGAACTCGCCGGTGCTCAACGCGTTAATTCCAAATTCCTCAATGATTCTTGGAATTTTTGATTCTTTTTCTTTTCTTCGTCCCGCAACAATATTGACAATCGAATATTATAACACTCGCTGTATCGTAATATCAATCAATTTTCTCCGTTTTTTTTTTTTTTTATATCTTGCTTTTTATTATCTTCTTTTTTTACTTTTTTATTTTTTTTTTTATGAAAAGATGCGAAAGATCTCTTCGGAGAAAGATAGAATTTTCTGTTATCATCATCATCGTCATCGTCATCGTCGTCATTATTATAATGGACGATGTCGCATATTTACTTCCTGCTTTTTTTTTTTTCGTTCTCGATCAGAAAAAAAGGAGGAAAAAATGCTGGAAAAAATACTGAACAAAAAGGAAGGAGAGAAAAAATGATAGAGAGAGAAAAAGAGTAGCCCTAGAAAGGACATCGTAGATACCGTTATGATTTATCCGGGATTGTGAGCACCGCTTTCGAATCTCGAGGGTTGCACGGTCTCCTCGTTGGTGGTAGTGCGGCGGCGCACCGGATACCAAATCGAAGCCATTGCCCATAGGGATGTTTACACGTTGGATCACGACCGCCATGACGAAATTCGCCATGGTCAAACGGTGCGATCGACGCGACGTTATACGATCTCCTCCCGAGCCTCCATTGAAAACGACGCTCTCGAATTTTTTATCATTTTCCTTTTTTCAACTTTTTATTTTTCCTTTTTTTCTTTTCTCTGTCTCTCCGTCCGTATCTTTTACAAATTTTATCAGTGCAGGCGCGATTCGTTATATTTCCACTTTGAAAGTATATTTTAAAACGAAAGAAATAGATAGATAGATAGAGAAAGAGAGAAAGAGAGAGATTTAAAGAAGGCGAGTGTTAAATCGAAAAAGTGTCTTCTCTTCCCTTCGTCCCTTTTTTCGACTGGTCTCGAGAGTAATGCCAGGGGTTTCTTTTGAAGAAAGAGACAAAAAATGCACGGCGAAAAGAATTCTCCAGCGCGTTTCAATCTCGTAAGAAATTAAAATACTTCGCGGCTAAGATTCTCCAAAAGGATCGTGAGAGATCCCGAGAGGACGGATTTACTTTGAGTTAGAAATGTTTTCTTTTTCAATTCTTTTTTTTTTTTTAACTGGAATTTAACACCGAGTAACTTAGATAGATAAATGATTGATATATTAAGATATTTATATGCATATACATACGTACATACAAACGTACATACCACACATACCATACATATGTACATACATACATACATACATACATACATATATATATATATATATATATATATATATATACATACATGTATATGTATATATGTGTGTATAGTTTCGTATGATTTTTAATAAACACCGATCAGACAGCCAGATGTACCGGTCGGTACTTGACTCGGTCGTTCGAGGAGGCACTCGCTCGGCTTACCGGGCCACTCGATGCACAAAACTGATGGACGGACAGGCATACCGGCCCTACTGCATCGAACATATTACGTCCGGAGTGCGCGGAACAAAGCTACGCCATTGTTTCGTGCCGTCAATAATCCACTTGCCCCGACTTCGAGGACCGACTGGCACTACTAGGTAGGGATGGCTGAATTGGAAAAAGCATCGAGGAAACCGGGAAACGAATGCTTCGCGAGGGCCACCCTCAGGCTATGAAGAAAAGGGAAAGACGGACCAGCTGGATTTCGAGGTCAATCTCGTCCAAAGACCTCTCTCTCTCTCTCTCTCTCTCTCTCTCTCTTTCTCTTTCTCTCTCTTTCTTTTGATGTCCTCCCTTTCATTTTATCACTCCTTTATTCATAACGCGAGCATCGTCTACCCTTCGTCATCCTCATCATCTTCCTGCTACTTCTTATCCCTTTTTAATTAATTTCTTGAGGAAAGGAATGAAAGAAAGATAGGAAAGATAGATGGATGAATGGACAGATAGATAGATAGAAAAAAAAGAGGAATAAGAAAAAAGAAAAGTATCGCCGTCTTGTTTTTAACAACGTCCAGCGAGAGCGTGCGAATGTTAAAAGCAAATAGAAAGTAGGAAGAGTGGCACAAAGGACTCGCTTCGAATATCGAGTTCGAAGCCAAGGAAGGCTCCGAAGCGTCGGCAATCGAATGATTAAAGGCGACTTCGCCTGGCTGCTCCGGATAGGGCGAAACTCCCGACGGAAATCAGAGTCTTGCTGGCCATCCAGTCGGATTCCCTCTTTCTAGCCATCAACCAACGTTCTCCTCGCTATATACCTACCCCTGCACCCTCCTTTCTCTCTCTCTCTCTGTCTCTCTCTCTTTCCCTCCGTTTCTCTTTCTCTTTCTCTCCCTTCGTCCTCGTGCCCCTCTTTCTAAAACCACCCTCGAAACCACCCAACCACCCACACCACCTCCTAAACTCTCCAGCATCCGTATCCCTCTTGGCAAACACGAAGCAGTTCGAAGTACCGGAACAGAAAGCTAGGGATACGCTAGAAGCGAAGAGCTGGATACTACCGTACAATTTCTTTGTGTACGTGCGTGTATATATACGTATGTATACATACGTAGATGCACATATATCAGACTCACACCATCGTTCGCTTATCCGTAGGTATATCCTAGCTACGCGTTGCCTCGCCTATCTGGATATGCTTCGGTTATAACAACGGCGCCGTTAAGCCAATAGCATGCATCAACATCGATATTTCTCTAGGAAGATTTACTTCGCGTTAAGATTCTCTCCCGAATGTAACTCTCGATTTGGTAGTACTACGATCTTTCTCTAGTAATACACGTACAAATGTATGTAACTATCTACGTACACATATGTATATATACATCTTTGAAAATAAGCAAACATCCGTTAATAACCGTTTAAATGCTTTAATAAAAATAATCAACGCGTCAATTATTCGTTCGTTAAATACACAGAATCGAATGTTTATGTAATCCTGGTTTAGTTTATTCATCGGGATATTTAGGATAGCCCGAGGATATGAATTCCCATAATATCTTTATAGAATTTTGTAGTAAGCGCACGCCCGATTAAACTTTAATCAGCTTTCGATCGTTAAGCTTTATTATTATTCGATAATCATTGATTAGATATCGAATAAATGACTAACTATAACTAATTAATTAATTAACTTAACCGTTCGACGCGAAGTTAACCGTACGTTCGTTGCTCTTCTCGCAATGAATTTTTCTATCTTGGTTGTGTGCATTATTAGGCCAACTTCCGGACGTTAAATCGTTTCTTTTGATAAATTTAACAAGGATTCCTTTCACGTATCATCATCTCCTATCGCGTTCGCACGATGTTCCTTTCCGGTACTTCGGTCACTTTCCGTCACTCATGAAAAAGTAACTCGACCGAAATAGAAAACGAATGAAAATTGTAGTAAGATGGTACGTAGGTCTGCTCTCGTTTACGAGCTCTTAAAAACCGACCGTTCGATCGATGGATTATCCAAAAAAGAAATCTTACTACAGATTAGTCAGATACATAATATATTTGCCGGCAAAGTTCTGGAAAAAGAAATCTCTGTTGCATTAAAACGTGGCATCGATTTTGGCATCATTAAAAAGCATTTTAACAAGTATAGGTACGTACGTATGTATGTACGCATTTATGTAGATTTACACATATCTAATCTATCCCAATCATTTCTTTATATTTTACGCGAAACTTGCGAATCTTTTTCGCACGGTAGATATATTTGATTTTTATGTATATATATATGTATATATGTATATATATATAACAGATACGAAACAGAATTTTTTATTAATGACGATTCGAAAAATCAAACGTTAAAGTGGACACGATCGACGAAAAAACGTAAAAGGGGACAAACGAGAACGAGTAAACGTCGGAGACCATTAGCTAACAAGAAGAGACAAACTCGCAAACGAAAGGTCACAGAACCGAAACCTAGATTACCGACACTACCACCTTGGACACCGGAAAAACGTGATCTGCGAAAGGAAACGATACCGAGGGTCGTGAAGCATCATTAATTTGTTCCTTTTTAATTCTATTCGTTCGTTTTTCGATCATTGTAACATAGATTTAATGAGAACGATACGATATATGTATCTACGTGCGAGTAAAAGAAAAAAAAAGAAAGAAAGAAAAAAAAAACCAACTACTTCCTTTTCAAATCAACGTTGAAAAACGTTTCCTTCGTAGATTTTCATGTCAATTAACAACGAAATAGAGTTTTCTTTAATTTATCCTGTGGACGAACAGCGGTAGTTAAATAGACATTACTTCAAATGTCTTTGGAGTAAAGAAAATGGAGTGTGGGATATTTCATATTTCATTGCAAGTAAAATAAGAGTTGTGCGTACCGTAAGAAATCTTTTTTTTTTTTCTTTTCTTTTCTTTCCTTTCCTTTTCTTTAATTTCTAATTTCTCCTTCTTTTTTTTCCTACTTTTCTTTTTCATCCTGACATGTTTCAGCTAAATTCCTTTATTTTCTTAATCTACGAAATACGTATAGACTCTTGTTAATACGATCAATTTATTGATCAGTATTTTTATTAATTAATGTAACGCTTTTTGTCAAATGTCACAATATTTTGCTCGTAGTATATCAAACAAAATTATTATGTCAAAGTTACGTCAGAATTGGGCCACTTATATTACGTGCTGATATTTTCTTATAAATAACAATCCGAACAAAATATACATATATATATATAAATTTTGCTATTTGCAACAAAACCATGAACAAGCTACGTAGCATCACGAACTTTACTTTTTATCTTTCGTTTCTTCTTTCTATAAAAAAAAAAAAAAAAAAATAAAGAAAGAAGAAAAATAGGAAAAAAATTCTGTATTAGGATTAAAAAAAAGAAAAGGAGAGAAAAGTGGGAAAAAAAATAGTCCCGATCAAAGATCTAGAAAGCTTTCCCATGAAATCTGCCTTCCGCTCCCGAAAACGAGATCCTGTTAGCCGAAACTGGTTCAAACGATGCGACCATTTCTCTATTCTGGATTCACATAATCTTTGCTAGCTTGATCCAAGGTAGAAAGATCGATGAAGCAAAGAACGTTGAAAACTTTTCGAAAGGTTTCATTTACAAAATTTACCGTTTCCTTTCTCATTCGGACACGGCTAGTTTGTTGGGTCTTTTCTTTCTTTCTAAAGATCCACCTTAGGCTGACCAACGATTATCGTTTTCAGTATTTTTCTCTTTTTCTCTCTTTAGGATCTTTATTGCGAGGTAGAAAGTCCGATCTTCCGTGCTGCAAATCGTCGTTAAATTGGCATGTCCAATCGATAGTTCAGCACATCCGGCACCTGTTAAACTATTTGATACTGGTTAATACTACTATCTCACGATCATTATCATGATCTATAGGATTGATACGAATTATGGTGAATTCATTTATATATGTGTGTATGTGTGTGTAATTCATAATCAATCATCAGATTTTGTTCTCTACAATTATCGATCCAATGGATTTATTGTTTATCATTGTTCTCGGAGTACCTTGTGTGTGTGTGTGTGTGTGTGTATATATATATATATATATATATATATATATATATATATATACAGATAATTTTGATAACATGTTCTAAAAATATTAAGTAAAAAAAGTACTACTTTCTTTTGTAATCCCTAAGTAAGTTATAGAGATATTATCTGTAATAATGGCTATAAATAAAATAAATATATAAATTTTGCAATAAATATATAAATTGTAAGGACTCGTTTTTTTCTAAGTATATTATGTACATAACTACTGCATAATTTAGACCAAGTATTACTTTTAAATGAACGAGAGGGATAGGAATCTACTTTTACAGAGGTATCATTACCTGAAATTACCTCGTAAAACGCGTCGATTCTTTGTTAACCAGCGATGACAATGAAAGAAAAAAAAAATATTGTAAATATCAAGAACTAAATTGCTCTTCCTCTTTTGTTCCTAAATTGTGCGTTACTCGATGTAATATCAGATACAAAACTCGTAAGCCTTTCCATGCTGGGGTTGTACAACGAGGGTGTCTAAGAACATCAAGGTAACCCTGGAAAGTCGTGAATAACCACCATATGTTCTCGATTTAGAACCGATCAATTAGTGGCATGGGTAATTGTACCCTTTGGAAACAATCAGTAATATTGGCTCGGCTAAAGTACTTTCGTGCGATTAATCGAAGCGTGATATATCATTTTCAATTTTCAATTTTCAATTTTTTTTTTTTTTTCATACCCAATGTCAACAAGTTACGATGATTATATAATACATTTTCATCGAGTAAATATATATATTTTTGAAAGAAAATGAAATATATCTTGTCATACATATTTGTATATATAGTTGTACGCAAAAAGAAAAACATGGATAATCGAAAAAAAATGATCTTCGGAAAAAAATTCATGTAATGTAAAAAAATATTTTTTACATCGTTACAAATGATATTTAGGCTGGCTTACTGCAATGAATCACCCTGTATACACCTATCAATATTTATTCAAAGCATGCGATGATATATTTTCGACGATGATTTGTCTGTCCATCGAGAAATAAGGAGATCGAAAAATGTTGCCGATGCGATGAGAAAAGAACAAAAGTTGCATGATAAAAAGATGCATACGTCGTATCCACACCATACTACACACACACACACACACACACACGTACATATATATATATATATACACACACATGCGATAAAAGGAAAAAAAAACGATACGAAATAAATGCATTGTTCATTTAGAGAGAAACGAATAATACTCGTAGAAACGAGTCTGTCTCGTGAATAATATCAAAACGTTAGGGGAATCAACGTGGACGAGATCGCGAGTAGAAGGCTCCACCTTCTTTCTTTCTTTTCTTTTTCTTTTTTCTCAAAATGCAGCTTTATCCGATACATCGTCTTATTGTCCGCCAATCAGACTGCATTTAAAACGACGAGCCTTCTTCACGTGTTCGTCACGCGACATCTCTCATTCTCAAAAATAACCTTTGTCTCCATTTTGACGGTACATCTAACTCCAGGAATATATTACCAATATATAAGCACACACGCACATACACACACACTCATACATACATAGATAGACGGAGAAACAGACGGACACATTGAAACGACCATAGTCGGGATAGGTTTTTAACACGCATTATTCGAAGCACGCGCGTGCCGCAGGTGTGCATATTTTTTAATTCCACCTGAGATGGTCCCTTCGTAGATAACTATTTTTTTTTTTACATTTTGTTTATCCTTTCGTTTTGTTTTTTTTTTATTTCGTTTTTTCCGTTTTCTTTTTCCTTTTTTTTTTTTAGTTTTTTCGATTTTTATTCCCTTTCGTGCCGTCGTGCGTTCATCGACACGCGTCAAGTCACGATAAGCATTTCCGGCTTGAAGAAAGAAGTTCGATGCAACGTTATCTCGTTTCGATCAGTGACCTTCGATTGTTTGTCGAAGAACGGACGAAGGCCCATTTCGCACGATTCATGTCACGATGATTTATTTTGAGAATTGTTACTGACAATGAGACTACTAAACGTTAACTATAAATCATTCTAGGCATAAGTTACTTCTCTGTACAATAAATGTGGACGAGATGGGAATGCATAGGGAGGGATAGGGGGTGGGTGTATATAAATTACAGATTTTTTAAGCCGATACATGATTTGCTATAAAAATATAGAGTGAACATGTATAAATATATTTCTTTTTTTGTAAGATCCGTAAAAAAAAAAAAAAAAGAAATATTCATTCAAAAATGTTACTAACAATATGCACTGTCTTAGGAATATCGTATAACATCTACGATCGATTTCATAATATTATACAAATATTACATACATAATCGATGTGTTGTTAGAAATGTCACGAGAATCAAAGACAAGGATATTCGCTAAATTATCGTAAAGGAAAATAATTAGCAGGCTTAAATTATTATGTAAGCGTTGTTGTGAACAACGAGGCCAAGAGGGGTCGAAGGGCACAACGTAAGGGTCGAACGAACGACAAAGAGCAGAGCGTCGTCTCTGCTCGAAGCAATTAGGAGGTTTATTGTTACGGAGGAGGCTTCGTTTCATTGGCACGAGGCGTGATATATTGTGACACGGGAAGAGGCCAACTATAGTCGTCAGTTCGTGTAGTAGAATCGAACTGTGTATGTATCACGAAGAGCTATCCTGCTTTTAATCGGTTGGTTCTCTCCATCGTTAACACCAAACGACTACGTGACCGTAACGAAAACCGTAACGGATCGTATCCCGTAACTAGAACTCGTTTAATTAGAACCTTTTCTCTTTTCTTTTCTCTCTCTCTCTCTTTCTCTTTCTCTCTTTTTCCCTAAACAATTTTTCGGAATAAAAAATTCGAAATAGAGAAAGATTCGTTCATCGAAAAGGATAAACTCGTGAAATTCGTTAACGGCACAATATACTTTTTGTGAGCAAGTCTGTACCACACGTATCCGGGCTTGACGTTATCTCCGCGTTATCTCCTCGAGAGAGAGAGAGATTAGCTTTAGGTAATCTCCTTTAGTTTGCTTAGTTTGCACCGCGACAACTTTCTCCGCGTCCTAAAATTTCCTTCAGCCATACCTCTCCAGCCTTTTCATCCCTAATACGACGACGAACGTTCTCGTTCCTTCGGACTTTAAACTTCTCTTCTCTAGTCTCCCGCTATCTGCCGCAAACTTGTCATCTTTTATTATGCGTCTAACCGTAGTAACCTTAAACTTTCGCAGTTTAACAGATAACGTTTGTTCTATCTTTACGTTTCTTTGGCCTAACGATAAAAGATAATCAAAAGGAGGCGATGCATATCTCTATTTATGTATCGAGAAAAGAAAATTCCGTGATAGAACATCGACAAAGCAGGAAAAATAGAATTTTTCGATTATACGTAGGAATACTTTGGAAATAATAATTATTTCGTACGTTTCATTTCATTTCCGCGTGAGAGATTAATTAATATTCTAACTCGAAAAATTTCTTTCATTTTGTTCAGCGTTACGAGTAATCGTCTTTCTTGTCGATTATCATTGTAAGTGTACCTAGTCGATTGGCATTACCTTCTTCTTTGGTTTATTATCGGTAAGAATGAAGGATAGGGATGTGAAAAGAAAAGAGAGATGTCAGAGAATGCTCGATGTCAAAAAGAAGTAGAGAGAAAAAGAGAAAAAGAATGAGAGAGAAAGAAAGAAAGATAGAGAGAAAGAGAGAGAGAGAGAGAGAGAGAGAGAGAGGATAGAAGGGTAGGAGGACTAAAAGGAGGCGGAGAGAAAGAGAAAGAGAGACACGGATCAAGGATAGTCTTTGCCAAATACCAATATTTGCGAGCGCCCTGTTGGTACCCCTGCTCGACTCGAGCCGGCCCGACTTAACTCCACCGATCCGGCCGCAACTCAACCCCCACTACCACCGTGGACTCGTTGATTCGCGGGGTGGCTCGACTCTTCTTGTCCTCGAATCACGGAAAAGAATGACGAGATATCCCATGTTGAACATGTATCTTTTTATTTGTCTCTCTCTCTCTCTCTCTCTCTCTCTCTCTCTCTCTCTCTCTCTCTCTCTTTTACACACGTATACAGACACACTTCATCTATTTATATTTTGATTTCATTCTTTACGATTTTTTTCGTTACTCGTATATTTACGATATCATTCTTCCTGTAACTGAAAATAATAAATCTATATATATATATATATATATACCTTTCTATCGTAGACGAAGAATACGAGAAAAGGACGAACGAGGATAGTCGACCCAGATTGATTTCGGGCGTGCACGTGTCTATGTGTAACGTGGACCGATTGGCTTTTTGCCCGAGGCATAGTTATATCGTGCTCGTTCTTTGTCTGTGTATCTGTGTGTATCTCTGTGTGTGTGTGTGTGTATGTGCGTGTATGTGTCGCGAGCGACTGTCGGGGCCAGCAGATTCGTGAGAGCCGGTAGAGCGTAGTAGCGTATCGCGTCCGATGCAATAAATAATAATTAGGCGCTAATTAGCGGCGGCCATGTTGGCAGCCGACAATTTCCGAATGGTGGTGGAAATACGTCGGGGGTTTGTTAGAGAAGGGTAGGCGCTCGGTTTAATCGCGTACTATAACGTTCGAACGTGTGATTACCTACGCCCAGAGATCGGTATTATGCGGACAAATTTTTTTCTATTTTTTTCTATTGTTCAAACAATATTTTATCGTTGCGTTAGTTTTAATATCACGTTGTACGATTATTTTTGGGGTAATCCTCGTGAAAGTAATAAAATCGGTCCCCCTCAGCCCCCTCCAACCCCTAGCAAAAAAAAAGAACGAGAGAGTAATTTTCAGTAAATTCTTTTTCTCTCTCTCTCTCTCTCTCTCTCTCTCTCACACGCTTTTTTCTTTTTTATCTTTTTTTCTTTCTCTCTCTCTCTCTTTTTTTTTTTTTCATTTGCACATCGGCCCATATGAATTTGTTCGCGCGAATGTTTCCTATATTATACGATTTTACTCCTCGTCCATTATGGGTTATTCGTAAAAATCTCTGATTTATAGTCTCGCAATATAAACAGATCGTAGTCGCGACGCGTGTTAGCCTTTCGTTCGAAAGTCCAAAGTACTTGACTTTTATATCTCTCACTTCGTTTCGACGTTCCTTCCTAAAGGAGAAAATAAAAGGAGACTTACGAAATCGGAGAAAACGATTTGATACTTTTCAAACGGTGGATTATGGATAGGCCTATCTCGGGAAGTTTGCGTATGCGAACGAGGTCGTGCTCGCCTCGAACATGTTGACGATGTAGAGGCTAGCCCGTGTGGCTGTAGGATAATACCAGGGAAAAGGGGACAGGAGAACGGCAATGGAGCGGAAGGAGGAAGGAAAGGAGGTGAGGAGGTGGTACTGGAGGTTGGTTTGAAACAGTTACTGCTGCTGCTGCGAGCTGGTACTGCGACGAGTTCTGGTGCTGCGAGGTGCTCGATTTCACGCGGTCGATCGTTGCACCCGCAGCTCCACCCTCGCGTTCGCACACCCCTACGAACGGGCCTTCCCTATCCCTCTCCCATCCTCCTACCCACCCACCCACTCACCCTCCAGCCCCCCTTTCCAACAAAACTCGCCTACCCGCCCACCCGCCTGCCCGCTTCACGACCCTTTTGAACATAGACTAAACTCGAAATTACGAGCATGATAACCACGCGTTAACGAGGCTCTTTTTCTTTAAATCCGAGAGGACATCTTCGCGGAAAGTACGGTTACTTGGAAATTTCGTAAATAGGTACTTCTCCAACGCCACAGTCGAGTTTCTGCAAATATTGAGTCTGTCTAGTACAGGCTGTGACCGATGGATGCATGCCGCGACGCGTCGTTCTTCGAACGAGAGAAGGAACGTCGTTTCTCGGGACTTAAAGAAAATAAAACGACGATGAGAAGTCGTCCTCGTCGCCGTTTGTCGAGGCTCGTTTCACCTCGAGGCGAGGTGCGACGTACTCGATAACGTTCGCACCATCATCCTACTATGACCTCTATTCTTTATTCGATAATTTCGAAAAGGTATGGACATGGAAAGAAAGTGGATAAGTGAAAAAGAAAACATTGAAACGAGCCAATTGAAAACGTTTTGGGATCGGCAATTTATTTGATCTCTCCTACGTAGTTAGGTAGGTAGGTAGGTAGGTAGGTAGGTAGGTAGGTAGGTAGGTAGGTAGGTAGGTGGATACGTACGTATGTACGTAGGTACATAGTCGCTTCGAAAATTCGATCGGTCGAGAGTCCAATAATTTTGCTGACGATTTCCGTTGGTCTCCGTTGAATGATGCGGGCTCTGATACCGTCCAAAAAGAGTCCGACTGATACACGTACGTATATATAAATACGTATTATATGTATTTTATATATATATATACATACAAATATATATATATATATATGTAGGTGTACGTAAACGAGCTCCCAATGGAAGGAGGAAAATTCGTCGGTGTTTATCGTAATTCAGTCGCATTACCATTTAGATTAGTTAGATTTGCAGGTAAACAGGAGAACGCGATCGTGAAACACAAACACACGGGAGCGCGAGCGCGACGTTGACATTTTCATTTCATCGCGATAATTACTTTCAAACGAATGGCTTTTTAAGTAGATTAAAATATTCCCGTACCGTGCGCACGTCTGCATTCGTATAATTAATACATTTTCGAAACGGAGAAAAAGCGATAGAGAGAGAGATAGAGAGAGAGAAAGAGAGAGAGATGAGGACGATAACATTGCGTCGAGCGTAGTTTAGTGCTTTTACGTGACTTTTTTAAACAAAACTTTTTTGAACAAACAAAATGGAAGAAAAAAAAAGAAAAAAAAACCTAACAACTCCGAGCGAAACTCGACGAGTCTTTCTTTCTCGTCGATAGAATTCTCTCTCTCTCTCTCTCTCTCTCTCTCTCTCTCTCTCTCTCTCTTTCTCTTTCTGTTTGGCTCTTTTTCGTTTTTTTATTTTTTTATTTTTTTCTTTGTCGTCCCATCGAGAAAGGTCACGCCTACTGGAAAATATGTCCCTTCGTTTTACCGAATTACCCGGGCTCTCGATTTTATCGCGCGCGAAACACAATGGACATCAAAGAAATTAGCGAAAAGGGCTACAGGAACGAATCGTGTGCATAAGCATACGGGTTGGTTGGCCGAACACGCGATGGAGATCGAATAAACAAGCCTGTTTACCGGCAAATGTAATAATTGCTTCATACTTTCCGCTCGCGCTTTCGACTCTTTCCGATAGTCGATCGCATAATTCGACACAGAAAAAGAGAAAGAGAGACAGAGAGAGAGAGAGAGAGAGAGAGAGAGAGGGGGGAAGAGAGAGAGAGAAAGAGAGAAAAAGGCGAACATTTACATTTTCACAATTTACACTTTATTGGAGTTTGTACCGCACTGTGGATATGGACTTACGCTTAACAAAGCACGCTTGTTGCCAGGCTTTTTAAAAGAACGATAAAGTTTATTAATTTCCGCGAGTTATATTTTCAAAGGTAGTAAAAAAGAAAAAAAAAGAAAAAAAAAGGGAAAAGAAAAAAAAGAAAGAAACGGATGAAAAAAGGGTAGCTGTTTTAGCTATCTACTATTCTTTCCGAAGCAACGGCAACAAAACGAACGAGCGACAGTTACGAGGGACAGTTTAAAGCTAGCTTTTCCCTAGGGATAACGAAGAGTACGGATGTATTCGCAACAGACGGGCTGCAGCGCGTGTAAACAATGGCTCCACCTCCTTCAGGAAGACTACGCGTAGAACGAGGAAGAGGAGGAAGAGGTGATATACGTGCGCTCGCACGTTCGTTCGACGCGTACGAATATCCGAGAAACGTGTGCGTGAGGTGCTTATTGGGTACGCGTTACCCCCTCACCAAAAGCCACCCCCAAAACCACCCCGCGGCCGACTGCTGCGGAGCACAGAAACAACCCTCTAGCCAAACATCGCAACATCAATCAGCACCAGTCACTCGACCGTGGACCATTGGCGCCAACATAGCGATATTGCCTACATTTACATGCTCCGGGGAAAAATATAAATGATCGTTCGCGAACGTGCCAACTCGAACCATCACTATCACTACAACCACACTTTGTATATATATATTTCTCTCTCTCTCTCTCTCTCCTTCTCTCTTTCTCTCTCTCTCTCTCTCTCTCTCTCTCTCTCTCTCTCTCTCTCTATCTATCTATCTATCTCTTCGCTCGTAGTTCACTAGATGCACGCATGATCGAGAAAAATGTGTTGGCACGCGATCACAGCGAACATTTTTTTTCAGCGTACATGTCATACTCCTTTTAATTGACATATTTATAAACGTTTCTCGTATGTACATATATTTTGAACGACTATGTTCTGAAATAATTTTAATATCTATTGTTAACCATACGTCACTATATTATACGTTTTTCTTCCTTTTAAAAGGTTTCAGGAAGATATTAGATCATAAAGGTTTTAAGATCCCTCGACGAACGATAAAAAAACAGGGCTGATCGATAATTTTAAGAACACCACAACTGGTTTGTCGAACATTTTCGACACCGGTCGAAAGATAACATAATCTTCCTTTGCATAGCATTAGTATCGATATTATTGTAGCGTAGTACCTAACGAGAACGATTCTCTCGTCGTACACATCACCCTTCGAACGATTTTCTCGCAGAACGAAGTTCTCCCCCTTTTAGTTCGAGGATCTCGCGATTTAATTTAATACCGCCGCGTTCTCGTTCCCTTAGAAACTCGAGAGCCTTTCTTTCTTCGTTTTTCGCTTCTTCAATCCATTCTCTCTTTCTCTTTCTACTTCTCTCTCTCTCTCTCTCTCTCTCTTTCTGTGTCTTTGAAATTCCGTCTTTTAATTTTTTCTTATGTTATCGATTTTTGTAAAATTTTCTACGTATGATACCGATGAAATCATTCTCGAAGTTGAACGATAAAGAATTAATTCCTTTCATCCCCTCGAACTATATAGAACAATCGAGCGAATTTCAAACCCGGTTCATCGTGATGACGTCGATGAGAGAACTATGGTGGTAGTGAATCCTATGTTGTCGGAGTGACTCAGTATTTGGACAAGAGAACCTCGTGCGTTTCGTGTACGAGCTATCTCGAGATTTCGCACGAAGACATCGTTTCCATCGTCTTTAAGAAGGCAAGTCCTTCTTAGAGTTAGAGATTTCAAGTAGAAGATTTCAACGCTAAATCGTGATAGTTATCGCAAAATCTTCTTCGCGTTCGCGTTCGAACGAACTCGAATTGTACGAGGCAAGTTACGAGTGTAACTCGCTATGGGTGCCATCTTGCAGGTTGTCACGTCGGCAGGTATAGGTATCTATCCCATTTGCAAGCAGTCGCATTATTGTTAGCCCTAGCTATGTAGCACACCGCGATGTACATACGACGCTTGTGTACACACGTATCTCCAGGTAGATAGCTTCGTACGAAAGCTCATCCACCTCCTTCTCCTCATACTCGTACGTGTGGATGTGCGTGTACGTATATATATGTATGTAGTGAAGTTATATGTACGTGTATTCGTGATGGCGGAGGAGTATATACATGCACTTAGATATCTACATATATATATATATATATATACTTACATACATAGACGTATACATAGACGTACACATAAACGTACATGTAGAGATACATACGTATGCACGTACCAGAGGGCGTAGCGAGTCGAGCTCGTGCGATTTCTAGCGAGAATATAAGGGAGAGAGAACGTTTCCATAGGTATATAGCTACTCCTGTAGCTCTCCGCTCGTATTGCGGGCGTGTGTGCGCCAGAGGGTGGTGTAATATAGAGAGCGGCTAAAGGCGGACGTAATTTCCTGCCCGTCTGACAACGCTGCAGACATGTTTGCGAATCTAACACACACAACCTACTTAGAGGCTACATGTGTCCCTAGGACAATGCGCCGACACACGGTTAATCTATTCGTCGCAGGTGTGCGCCGTGTATACGTGCATCCAGCTTGCAACGTCTACTGCACACGGCCCGAGGCGCTTTGATAGGAGTACAGAGAGAAAGAGAGAGAGAGAGAGAGAGAGAGAGAGAAACAGAAAGGTAGTTGCTCAAGAGAAGTAGGAACGGTGAGTCGAAGAGAGAAGATATCCTTCATATAATTCGATCGGGCTAACGAGCCACCAATACATTTACGTTTTTAACTATTCGAAAACACCAATCGATGCAGCATTAAGCTAAACTCGAACGTAACATTTACATTTTACTTTTGTGACAGGTGAGAGCGGCTCCTTCTATTCTCTTTTCTTTTCATATCTTTTTCCTTCTTTTTCTTTTTCTTTCTTCCTTTTTCTTTTTTTTTTTTGTTTTTCGACCGACGAAAGCACCCGCTGTGCTCTCGATAACTGACCGAGCTTCGTCCACTTCACTTTGAATCGGCTCGCACTCGCGCGGCACGAAGCACAGACTCGTCCAAACATTTCGGACTGCCTAAGGAAACACATTTGCCTGCGGGCAAACACTGTGAGCGGCGAGGTTAGGCAAGGAGACGAGAGATAGAGAGAGCGAGAGAGAGAGAGAGAGAGAAAGAGAGAGAGAAAGGGAACAAGAGAAAGAGAGAAGAGAAGCAAAGCGAGGCTAGGCGTCTTGGCGCAGCCTCGAGGTAAAGTGGAACGCAGAATGTGTCTGGGACTGTTTGCACTGCAGGACAATATTCCGAGTCTTTTGAAGGGCGAGCCGAGGAGAGCCCTGTTATTTCGCCTCTCTTTCGACCACCCTCACCTCCCCCTCTTCCTTTGCACTCGCGAACCTCTCTCTCTCTCTCTCTCTCTCTCTCTTTCTCTCTCTTCTTTCTTTACTATCTCGTTGCATGTCTCTCACTTCTCTTTTCTCTTTCTTTATTCTATTTTACTTCTTGCGTCTTCTCGAACACGATAAATCGTTGAAAACGAGAGAAAGAAAAAGATAGCACGCGTACAAACTCGAAAAGATCGCTGTTACTCACGTAGGTACTCGCAACAGAAGCGTTCCCGTTGCCTCGCTTACAAGTCGCGTCATAAGGCCTCCGTCAAAAGGCGTGAGCCGAAAAACAAACATGGTCCTGGTCTCCTCTGACCTCCCCCCGGCCATCATTGAAATTTCACCATAGGGGAGAACGGTACCGTCTATGCTTCGACCCTTCTTCTTTTAGCAATCGGAGCCCATCGCCACAGAAATGGTAACACTAGGAGCCTCCAGCGAGCCCGGGGTTATGAGATTTTATGAGATCCAAAGCGGTTTACGCGTCTAGTATTCTCTCTTTTTCTCTTTCTCTTTCTTTCTGTCTCTTCTTTTTTTCTTTCCTCCTGGCAATCTGAGATATATTTTCTGAGATATTTTTGTCGCTGTCTTTCGATATAAAACGTAGTAGTTGAAATGCTTACTACATACATACTTACGTATAATCATCTCTTTATAGACATTCAAATAAGATCGTAAATAATTCCAATGAGGACGTGCATAGGTATATATTACGATACTCGATGGCAGTCTTAGTGTCATGAGAAGAGAAAGAGAAACTTCGAAAAAGGCTATTTTTCTTTCCCTCGGTATACTATTTCTCTCTCTCTCTCTCTCTCTCTCTCTCTCTCTTTCTCTCTCTCTCTATCTCTCTATCTCTCTCCTTCTTTCTTCGTTATTACGAGACGATGACGACGACTACGACTACGACTACGACGACTACGTCGAGGCCAGGATGGGCCTGGCTCTTTCGCTCTCTCATTCTCTCGTTGATGTTATGTGGGTCGTTCCGTCTCATCTCGTTCCGTTCTGTTCCAGGACGGCTTGCGAGCCCAACTTGCGTCAATATTTGACTCAAACACGTTAAAACAATACCCAGGCCCCGGAGCAGAGAGTCGTTTCAACGTGCTTCCCGGAATTTTATCTCGCGTCAGAAAACGCCTAACGACTTCCCGCCGCAGAGAATTTCGGCACCGGGTTAGGAAGGGTGGGATCGCTCGCTCGTTCTCGCTTTCCTCTCTTTCCGTGACCTCCCTATCTCCCTCCCTTCCTCCCAGCCTTCCTCCCTACTTACCTTTCTCCCTCATCCTCTCTTTCCTTTTTAACTTTCTATGTACCTTTTCGTTTTAGCCTCATCGACGAAATGGCACACGCGATATTCGTTCGATTCAACGAACGTTATTTCCAGCAAAAGATTCGTCTCGAAGGATATACGAGAGATACTTAAAGCTTCGACAAAAAAACATTTCTCTTTATTTCTCTCTTCTCTATCTCTTTTATTTCTCTATAACCTTTATTTCTCATCCCCCGTCTCTATCTCTGTTTCCCTTTTGACACGAAAACGAGAATTCGAGTTAGGCCACGGCGTTACGGATGAAAAGGGCCGGTGATGCGTCTGGATCTGGCGGCGGCAGTGAATGACACCGGTCATTCTCCTGCGCCATTTCTTGGCCATTCCATGGCGTTTAGGTACCGTTTACCGTACCGTTTCACAAGCTGAATGAGCGTGTAACGCATTGCAAACATTTTACCGTTGGCGGTGCCGACGAGCACCGCGCGTAAGCGCGCAGAGAGGAGGGGGACAATTCTGAGCGGTACGACATTGTGCCTAATGTTTGGACATGTGTTCCGCTCCGGTCACGCCTTTTGTTATCATTTTCTATGCATGTTTGCCCGTTTAAAATGTTGTTTTAGTGCTCGCATCTCGACGCAGTCATCCACTGACACTTCTTACCAACACCCTACTCCTATATCTTTTCTCCTTTACTCCCTAACACCCCCGCATGACAATCCAACAATTCCCACCCCTTAACGACACGCGTCGTCTTCTTAAGAAATTTCTTCTCGTCTTCTTCTCCTCGCTTTTTTTTCTGTTGTTGCTTGCTTTCTTTTTTCTTTTTTTTTTTTGTCTTCCTCTTCTTCGTTCAATCTCTTAACACTTAAACAATTGTTTATGAACAATACAGGATGAAGAGGAGGAGAAAACAAAACAGCAGGAAAATAAATACAAATAAAAAATAAGTAATATTTTCTCGTCGATCACTGATACATTTCGTAGTAGACAGGTAGGTTTAGTAGATACACAAGGCATCGTTCAAACGGCAGGTGCCGAAATTCGCGAGATTCCTTAATTGGACGGATTCTCGGTGTTTACGATGCATCGTTATTAACGTTTCTGTGCTCAAGCGAGGCGCGATATATCATTCGGAAACGCGCACGTCATCCCTTCGTGCTCCACGCCCCAACGATATACGTTCGACATTAGTTTGGTAAGCGTTGCCAGCGAAATTGCACGCTCAGGGGTTGTTCAGGAGTTTACGGGGGGCTGGCCGGGGCTGGCCGGGGCTGGCTAGGGCGTTATGCTTTGAATACTGACGTTTCCTGGGGACACTTTTCAACGGGACAACGCTAGTCCCGTTGTTGATGTCTCAAAACAGGACAGCCTAGACAAATTGCTTGGGAAAGACTCTATACGTGTTTGTATTTATTTTTCTCTTCTTTTTTTTCTCTCCTTCTTTTTCTCATTATTATTATATAAAATATCATTCGGTTTAATTATCGAGATACTGGCATAATTATTGCATTATTATTATTGTTATTATTATTATTTTTTTTTTTTTTAATATCGACACGCGAACAATGATTTAAGAAAAAAAATAAAGGAAAGGAGTCGCAAAGATTTTCGTTCGACTAGCCTTCCCTCGTAGTAACTCTAGTTCAGGTCGACGTGAGATTCATTGGATGGGCCCATTGAAAAGTATATCAAAAGAATCCTTGGAGAAAGGTACAACAAAAATTTCACGGCGATTGAACTGCGTAGAATTGACAATAGCAAGCCGCATCCGGACGTTTTGACTTTTGTCCGGGATCTGACCATTACGATTTCCGTCGGTGATGAACGACGCCCTTTAAACGCGTCAACCGGACGTCTACGAGTTTGAAAAAAAAAAAAAAAGGGAAAAGAAAAAGAAAATAACAAAAAAAGAAGAAAAGGAAACAACCATGCGTGTTTTCTTCCTTCCTTTCTATCTATCTTTTTCTTGTTGACATTGAAAAAATTCGCACGTAACGTTGCATTCGATTCTCGACATCTACACCCACATATTTCTACACATATTTCTATCATTCTCCATTCGTTATATACATATATCATATACATACGTACATACATACGTACATACAGTATATATGATCGTTTTGAAGATTTATTAAAATCTTGATTCTCCGTAAAAATTTGTATCGATACATACATATATACATACATACGTACATATATACATAGGTGTATGTAAGTAGATATGTATGTACGCGAGATTCGAAGGTTTCACCCTAAAGTTTCTAGCCCTATCGAAAAGACAGGAAAGGGGCCGACTGGCTCGAAGCACGGATTGGATTGGATCGGCTTAACGCTGATTTAAGCCAATCAGCAAACAGGCAGTCACCAGTCCTGAACTTCAACATTGATCTCGTTAGCTCTTACAAGTTCAATGTTGCGTTCCGAGTTTCGGCGGAACGCGCTCATTCAACTCTGCCCTTGACGATGTACCAGCCCTTTCTACTCATCTTTTACTACTCTTTATCGTTTCTTTCTCGAGCAAAGATCCGGTCTCATTGCTACCGGCTTTCCAGATAAAAGAAATTAGAATCCTTAGATGAATCTTTGTGTCTTCATGGCTCTCGTAAATTTTATTTACCTATCGTACGAATAAAAACACGATTCGTTTGTGTCAGATATATAATATCAAATATATCGACGACTGATAGATAGTCACAGTGAATGGATTTTTCTACCCTCATTCTTCCCCTTTACATTTTTTCTTTTTCTTTTTTTATTTGTCATTTGTTACGTTCAGAAGAAACAAATGTTTTGAAACGAGTATTCATTTTCGTTATTAGCATTTTCGTTAGATAATCGTTCTTATTGACAATGTTATGACATCAATTAGATAGGATTTCGGTAAACAATATATTATTACCGATTACAACACTTTACATAACTAATGTAATCGCTTGAGTAACCACGAGCGATCGGATAATTCGAATGGATCACCCACCGGTGCGGCCTAAAGATATAATTAAACACGCTTCTATAAAGTCATACACGCGCGGGGAGTACACGCAAGGCACATAGCGGCGTAGAACGAGGTAGATGTTAGTATTTTAAGCCTATTTAAGTGTGTTTGTCGTATAATATTGACATCGTGCTCACAAGCAAAGAGCACGCGTACACATGTACACGCATAGTCAGTCAGCTCGGCAGTCTCTCTCTTTCTCTCTCTTTCTCTCTTTCTCGCAGAGACCGTAGAGGAGGAAAGACACGCACAAACGAGAGAAGGAGCCAAGGGAGCCAGCCAGCCGAGCTAGCGAGTGAATCAAATCGCGGTGTGTGCTTGGCAAACGACGCCGAGCGTCGCGACGCTCTTCTTTCCTCGACGAGAAAGGAACGCAAAAACTTTGACGTAAGTGGCAAACTCGTCGACGTTCGCTTACGCGATTTCAAACTCGTTGAATTCAACGAACTAACGCCAACGTAAAATACTGATGCCTATATGTATTACTTCGTCGATCTATATTTTATTTACTTATTTATTTATTTATTTATTTATTTATTTATTTATTTATTTATTTATTTATTTATCCCCTTTGTTTCTTTTGGTCCATCTATAATATCTCGTCATCTATAATTCTATGTTCTCTCTTTTTCTTAGCAGCTTTCTTTCGCTTTTTAAAAAAAACTCGTATTTTCTGTTTTTTGTTTTTGTTTTTTTTTCTTATATATATATATATATAATCAGGTTGAAAAATCTTTTTGTTAATTTTTTTTATTAGCCGAGACAAAACTTCGCGCAGGTTTTCTCATCCAATCGTTTTTCTTCCTCTCTTTTCTTTTTTCCTACTGCGATCCTTATCAGATTTCTATCTATTATCTATTTAATGTCTCATATTTCCAACATTGTATCTTAATCGAAAGACAAGCATGACGTTCGATTCCATCCGGTAAAAACGCGGAAATGGCAAAAGACGTCGTTTAATATCCTACCGAAAATCATTTTGCTCTTTAAAGGGCGGAGCACAGTCGTCATTATAAACGGTAAGCGAAAGGTTGTCAGCGACACCAGTAATCTCCTGGTAATCATGACAAATTACGGTCGAAGTTATGGACCACGTTCTATGGCTTGCCATGTTACGGTCCTATAGTCCTGAGAATGAACGAGGGCCAGGGTGCCAGGTGGGGCGTGCCCGCCCCATGCTGCGAGCCAAACAATTATGTAACACCATGGAACACACCGCGAGCACAGCAGGAAACCGAACCGGAGGTAAAAAGGCCTTCAGAAGTCACTGTTAAATCATTCGAATTAACTCTACACACAAGAATCTTGATTTGAACCTTCTTATCCTTTTTTAAGCACGAGCCAAACTGCAAAGTAGAAACGATTTTTGATTCCCTTTTACTCTTTCTTTTTTCTTTTTTCTTTCTTTTTTTTTTTTAATAAAAAAAAATTGATCCATTTTTTCATTTACTTTTACAAATCTTCAAAAAAAAAAAAAAGAAAAAAACGAAAGAAAAAGGCAGAAGAAATGTCATAGAACATCCCTGTTAAAAACTTCATAATTGATTTTATTATTTTTATGGTAGATTTTTATTTATTGTATTTTATCGTAAATAGGTTCATATACTTATTTACAATCCCATAAGCGAAGGATCGAATGTAAATACAGGCCAAATCTTTGGTAACAAGATCGAGATTAGATCGATCGATCGATTCCAGTCATTGTCGTGACTGGGCATAGTTTGGTAAGAAAATCTTATCAATGTGTTTGATTTCCCGAAGTATTCATCACCCTGCGTATGGATTTATCATTACAGAAAGCAGTTATATAGCGTGTTAGACGTTCGGAAGGCGCTGTGTCACTGCGCTGATGTTTAGCCAAGATATTTGGCCTCGCAAATATTTGGAGATTGTCTACAGCTTCTAACCACTGCGCTCCACTCTATCAGCTCTTGTTACATTTAATTAATGCTATGTACATTTGTAGTATCCATTCGATGCTCCTCGATATCGAGTCTTTATTCGTTTGTTTCTGGATTGTCCTGTTTTTCTTTACTTTTATTTTCTCTTCCTTTTCTTTTTTTTTCTCGTTCTATCTTTCCTTACTTTCCTTCTTCTTTCTTTTCTCTTTCTCATTTCTCTCGTGATAATAACGATTCGATCAAAAAAGGTGTATGATTTATTTATATCGAAGGACCACAAAGTGTAAGCTCATAAACCACGATCCACCCACACTAATTTCCGCAAGAATAAAAGACACCATAAAAAAGGAAACCGCATGTACCTTCGAGAAACGTGACCCGAACCGACCCCAATCGACCTAACCGATTATTAGGTTCGTCGTTTATTTTCTTCTTCCTGCGTCCTTTGCGGTGACGTGCCCTAATAAGAGCGAATCGATGCAAGATTAATATAGTAATCGACTGAATGTTTACCTAACGACTCTATTATCTCTCTTTCGTTCTTCAACGTTTCACCCGGTCGTCCAATGAATTTTATAAAATTTAGTTTTTTTTTTTTCTCGAGCAACTTTCCGACTGATAATTTAAATAGAACGATTTCATATCATATATGTACATATGTGTGTGTGTGTGTGTGTGTGTGTGTGTGTGTGTATCTCCTCTCTCTTCTCGTTTTTAAACACTTTACATTCCGATTCGTAACAGTCAAAACGGTGTTCATAAAATTCACGTTCTCCATAAATAAATATATTACCAGTGGAAAAGGATGAGGCACGACGATGACGATGGTAATTCATTCAATATTTGGCAGGATATTTAGCGTTATACGCGACGACATGTTGGCGAATTAACGTCATAATTCGACGTCGAATGTTGTTTACGTTGCTTTTCCGCATACATATCGGAAATTAAACTATAAGCAGTATCTCCTGTTCGACGATGCGAGGATAAGGTCGGTTAAGGGATATCGTTGAATTACCGTTACACCGATACGACGTGCAGCCTACTTTCTACATACATACAAACGTGTACGTAGCGAGAGGAGGTACTGGTGATCTCTAACGGGTGTACATAAGACACATAAGAAATATCTTGAAATTCGATAGGATTCTCATTACTATCAATCGTTATTATCAAATTGATCGATTTCTTAATATATTAAAGAACACTTTTGAAGTAATCGACCTGGTATAACAAATTGATCAATTTCAACGAAAAACAACTAAAAGAAGGAGAAGAGGGAATGATACAGAGAAAAGAGTCCCACAAATGCGAAAGTATTAATTTGTTTTCTTTTTCAAAAACTCGACGACCTAATAGCCGTTAGGAAAGTACGGATACGCAAACACGAATACGTTGGTGAAAGCAAATGCGAGACTTTGATCAGAACTCAAAGCACGAGTTACACGGGTATTAAGCTCTCGCGTATATCGGTGAGCCCGTGTCACGTGGTCACCCGGTACGTGAACGGTTATAATGTATGGCCTAGTCAGGTTCGGCATGGTCCAGTAGAGGGGGAGTTTGGTTGACAAATCATTAACTATGCATCGAGCCGGCCTGCAAATACTCGTTACTAGTGCTTCCCCGTTCTGGGCCACCCTCTCTACCACCCTCTTTACCACCCTCTTTACCATCCTCGCCACCACCCGCCATACCACACCCGCAGGAGCGGCCACCCATCGCGAGGTACGGACGCCTCTACGGGCACGGCGATGGCCCGACGACCTAGCCGCCCCTAAATACATCGCTCTAACCATTATGCAGCATTATAACGTCGATGCGCGCGCTCGCCACGACCTATCGATATTTTATGAGGACCACCGAGCCGTTTTCCCTGTTTGATCGCGACGTTACCTTCCATACGAACGCTCATTCGTTCGATGTTCTTCCATCGTCGAACTTCCTCATAATATTAGTCAAAAAGTTATTCGTACGTTCCTTATACATTACCTTTATCAACGAACTGTTCATAGAAACATTAACAAAATCTAGATTTACGATCGTAGATTGCAAAGATTATAATCACCGATAGAAATCACAGCAACGATAACAACAACAACAAAATATATATATATATATATATATATATATATATACATATATGACTTAACGATGCATTTTTTAATCTTTAAAAGCTTTTGATTAATCTCTGTTAGAGATTTCAATACAATAATCTCGTATGTTTAAACAAGAATTTAACGAATATTTCAATATTATAAAATAAGAAAAATCTGAAACGAGAAGGAAAAAGAATATGTATGTATATAAAGGAAACAAAAAAAAAATAAAGAACGTATAACGAATAAAGAGAGAAAGAGGGAAAGGGAAGAGGTGAAAATCGAAAAAGGTAGAAGATAGCTGCTGCTGCGGTTTCGAGCCGTTCGTATGTACATGGGAATTTGTTGTCCGTTATGCGGCGTGCATAGAGAAAGATAGATAGAGGGATGAAGAGCGGGAACAGAGAGAGAGAGAGAAAGACAGAGAGAGAAAGAGAAAGAGAAAGAGAAAGAGAGAGACAGAGAGAGAGGATAGGGCGATATCGAGCAGACGAAGGTTAGGGTATAACGCGAGGGTCGGTACCAGCATACGGCGCCAAGCTGGAACGCAACCCCCGGCCCGTTTCAGTGGTTGAAAGGAGAAAGACCAGCGGGAGAAGAGGAAGAGGAGGAAGAGGGGAACGACGGAGGGTGAGCCACGGAGGGTGAGCGAATTCGCAGCATTAAACATGGTGGACTCGCGCATTGGTTGCGCAGTAGCTGGGCGTTACGGACCGCACCATCGACCAGCGAACTATACGCGGTACTGTACACCAACCGTCCTGCGGCGAGTTCGCTTTCATCCCCTCTTGGTATCAACCCCCTCCATTTCTCTCTCTCTCTCTCTCTCTTTCTCTCTCTCTTTTTCTCTGTCTGTCTCTGTCTTTCTCTCTCGTTCACTCTGTCTGGATCTTTCCATCTTACTCTTACTCTCTCTTACTTGCTATGTCTTTCTTTATCTTTCTCTATCTATCTATCTATCTATCTATCGATCTATCTATCTATCTATCTATCTATCTATCTTTATCTTTCTCTTTCTCTCTTTCCTCCTATCTCGATAGTTCCCTCCTTACAAGCTCAGGTGGAAACGGAGCAGAGATGGTTGCGTGAAAACGTGCGTGGCTAACCTTGCGTTGCACGAAATGTGCTCGAAAATGTCGTCCTTAATCCGTTGGCATCGGTACTTCAGTAAAAGTTGAATCGACGAATCAAAGGTACGTAGATTGAAATCATCGCGGATAAATATGGAAGATTTTATTTTTGGTATATTCTCAACGCGCGCTGTTTTCTTATTCTTTGGAAGATTCTTTATAAATAATTTCAATGGTCAACGTGAAAGTTTTATCAATAGGGAATGAAATTGTTTTCTATCAAACAAGATGGAAAATTGATCGCGAAAGAAATTGCTTTTATTTTTTCTTTTTTAGTTTTGTTTATTTTTGTTGTTGTCGTTGTTGTTACTGTTATCGTTATTGTTATTGCTATTGTTATTGTTGTAAGTAAAAGGTAAATGTAATCAAAGGGAAACGTTAACAAGAAAGAAGAGAATACAAAGTGATCGTGTATCTTTTAAAAAAATCGTATCGTACATTTGAATGAATGATTATCTAATTGTACAATACATCATAAAGGATATTATGATTGAATACCTACCCTGTCGAATTTCCAATGAATTCAGTGAATGTAACGCTCCAACGGAAGGATTTTAGAGCGATACTTACTCGTTGAATTTCCAAGAAAATGATAAAATACAAAGAAAAAAGATTTTCAAGGGAAAAGAGAAAGAGAGATGCCCTGCGGTCTCAATTCTCTACTAAGAGAGATAGAGAGACAGAGAGAGAAAGAAAGACAGAGAGAGAGGAAGAGAGAGAAAGAGAGAAGATAGAGAAGAGGGTGGACGAGGAGCAGCGAAGATCCGTTGGAAGAGAAGATGCGCGAGTATAATAAAGGGTAAACATTCCTCCAGCGTCCCAACCCCTTTGCGCCGAAGGGTCCTTTGCGATTTCGTGAGATTTTCAGTTAATTTTCTGGTTCCTCTTATGGATCACTCCATCAAGCATCCCCTACCAGCTTTCTGGGGCTATCTCTCGTCCACCATTCGAATTCTCCGACAGACCCCTCCCACTTCGTAAGAGTTTTCAACCCTTCCAACGAGGCAGCCTGGTATAATATTCAATTACATAGCTGCAAGTAAAGTCAAACAAGCCCACGGGGCCTGCAAATCTCTCTCCTTCCTGTTCTGGGCTTGGTCGAGACTCCCGACTGGGTGAACGGGGGTGTATAGAAAGTATATATATATATATATATATATATATATATATATATAATATCTAGAATACTGAAGATCGTTTGCTCGGGAAAAGAGAATAAAGACAAAAAAATTTTTGTTTTTTACTGTTCGACTGCAATGTTGAAGTTTTCTATATTGTTGTGCTAACGGACATTATTTTCTTCATAGTCGAGTCCCATAAACATTATATTCATGGCCTTCAATGTTTCTTTCCGTATAACATTACGAGAGTGATGTGATTCTCTAGTGGTAGAAGGACTTTCAAACTTCTTCGTTCGTTGACTCGGGAAAAGAGCAACGTACAACATTCCATCCTTCAACGGTGGCCAGTGTCCTCCTTATTGAAGTTGAAATCTCGACTTTTCGTAGAACGTTCACCAGGCATTTCTATTTTTCTAATTGAATAAGTTTTAAGAAAATTTATATGTCTATCAGTTATATAATATTATATATACACATATACACACCTATACAGACGCAGTGTTTCACTCCACATTGCTTTATCATACTATTTTTATTGTTTGCAGAGATGTTTGCCTAGGGTAACGAAAAGAATACAAATAGATTTGAAATAATTGATCTAAAAAACATTATTCTACGCGTCTCTTTTTCTTTTTCTTTTTATTCTTTTTTAACTCGATATAATATATTTTAGAATCGATCTATGTATCGATATATATACATCAGATATTATAATTGAAACGAATTGAAGCGGATACGACTAGGATAGAATTGTTTCGACAACGATGAAGTTGAGCTCGCGTTGAAACACGGTGTTAATGTCTCACGTTTGGCTGTTGGTAGAAAAAAGCCCTTTCTCTATCGAGACTCTTGTCGTAACTACCCCTTGACGTACGATGTAGTCGTACTGGCAAGCAAGCAGAATGAATTAAATATGAATAGGCAGAGAACTGTTTATGAGCGAAGAACGACAAGAGACTCTAACCGATTCCTCCAGTATTTCCCTTGATTCAACGGACATTAAATGGTCATTTAATATTTCTCATACATACGCCAATCGTGGTACACTTAGATAATAATCGATAACACCTTTTTTTTTCTTTTTCTTTTTTTTTCCCCTATCAAACGATTAGTATCCGACTTGTGACGTCCGTGGTGACATTGGTTGCGTGTAGCCTTATCGATCTTTTCGCTTCTATATATCTTGGATCGTAAAAGAACGAAGGTTGCATCTCTTTAGCTTGAAAGCTCCCGAGCTTTTTATCGTCCTATCTTCTTTCTTCTTTTCTTGATGAGAAACTCTCTCTTTCTCTCTCTCTCTCTCTCTCTCTCTCTCTCTCTCTCTCTCTCTCTCTTTCTTTTTCTTCCTATCTTCTTTTTCTCTCTTTCTCTCATCGACTCCAACGAACAGAAGCAGCCACGCTCTTAATGCCAGCTAATTAATAAACTTTTACCATCTCCGTGTTTGTACCCAACCCCATCATCACCCTCGCAAGCCACCCATCTACCTAACCACCCTCAAGTTCTCTCTCTGTCTCTCTCTATCTCTCTTACTCCAAGCTGCCTTCGAATTCATCTTCTAACTGGTTCGCATCAAAGGGTAGCTTTAGCGTTCGTTCGTTCGTTCGTTCGTTCGGTCCCTTCTATCTTCTTCCTCCCTCTCTCTTAACTTTACCCTTTCGAGAATGATTTCGAGCCGGTTCAAAGACACTAGCAGAATCCTCCACTTTTCCTTTATCAGAGATTTTCCTTTTCGTTTTTTACATCTTCCCTTTAACTCAAAATAGAAAGAATATTACATCCTACCTATTTATTACATGTACCTACGTATAAGAGAAGCTTCATCATACGTTCGTCTTACTCGTACAATCTATTCGTATAAAGACAAAAAAGATAAAAAAAAAAAAATAAAGATTGTCTATCGCGAATTTTGATAATTATATCATATCACCCTTATCGTCGAATTCGAAATATAATATAATCTCTTGTATTAATTTCTTTACTGATCATTACGTTTCATAAAAATACAATGCATATGAAAACATTTTTAATACGCGATCGTACATTCTTTTAAATACGATATGATTAAATTGATAGGACAAGGGATTTGACCAATGATAATATTATATCTGTGTTATATGAAACTAAGAGTAAATCATTACTTTTTTGTGCAGATATTCGAAGGACCTAAGGACCATCAGAAGACAAGAACAACTATCCGAATAGTTTGGATATGGTAAAGGTTGATATTCCGAAAGATCCGTCCCCCTACCATCACCCCTACATACCCTTGTCCTAAATGCTTGCACGCACCGTACCGTAATACACGTTAGAGCGTAGGTATAGATGTGTAATCGCGTCTGTGTGCACGGGAGAGAAAATTATGAGCCAATAAAGGTTTCACGAGGTCGACCGAGAGAAGATAGAGCACGTTGCGCCGTGTCCCCGTCGGACTGATGCAATCTACGACTTCTTGCTTCTCTAACGACGCGAACGTGGAATAACCGAATGATTTTCTTGAAAAATAATCTTCGATCGTTTAGCGTCCGAAATAATAATTCGGCATTTACCCGAATGTCTTATTGAATAACATGGATCATTCATCTTTAATTCTAGAAATAAAAATAAAAATAATAATAATAATAATAATAATAATAATAATGATAGCTACTCGAGAATCATCGATAACAATCATCGAGTCCTTTCTTGATTATAGTTCAATTATATGATCGTTAGTTATTATTACATGGAAGATCGTCAAGTTAGTTACACGTGTGCCGATGTCCTCGATGTCTCTTTCCGTTCACGTGACCGGTTCAGGGAAAAGAGGGTTAAACGCGAAAGCTCACCCTCATTAAGCATCGTATATCAGGACAAAGTCGCGTGGCAATGACGTGTAATTACGCGTCAGCTATTACTTGCATATTACGAAGAGAGGAAAACGTTCGAAGAACGTGTTAAATACAGGAGATAGATAGGTAGGTAGGTAGATAGGTAGGTAGGTAGGAAGTTAGATAGGTAGGTAGGTAGGTCGAAAATTCGGTCGTATTTCATATACGTAGATGTACTCCGCGTTAAAGGGACATCGTGTCACGATTCATTACGTGAATCTTCCCACGATCGAACGAAACAGGACGACAATTTTTCGGATAAAATAAAAAAGCAAGCTATAGATATATAAGTACCTGGCTACGTATGTACCTACGTATCCATCTATCGTCTACCTATCTATCTATCTACCTATCTATCCTTTTCTTTTTTCTTTTCTTCTCACGAACTAACGAAACCTAACCACGTTTGGACTTTGATCGAGTACAGGGATCGAGCTTAGCTCGTCAATTAGAAAGTTAATGTACCTATACATTGACCGGTCGCACGATGTGATATGCTTGGAAGAACGATAATTATCTGAAACACTTTTATTAAACGAACTCGAGCGAACTCTCTTTTTTTTTTTTTTCTTTTTTGGAGAAAGAGAGAGAAAGAAAGAGAGGGAGGGAAAAGAGAAAGAACATTTAAACTGGAAAACGTGGAAACGGAAAGTGTGTGAAGAAAGTTCGCTAGCTCCATGTCGATTTAAATCGACACACGGATATCTATAGGACTCTAACGAACAACTAGGTATATTTGCCAGACATAAACGAAATGGCAATCGTTAATTATTATTACATGGAAGATCGGCGACGTCGCTAGTACCATGGGGTTGCGGCCAGATATCTATGCTACACCACTACTCTGTAATAATAGGCACTCGCTCAAATATTTCCTCGGTTAAATATTTGATCTCGTTTTTATTCCATTTATTAAAAGCCACGAGCGAAAGGCGCGGGGTCGTTGGGTGGTGGTACTAGTAATGGTGCTGGTTCTGGTGCTGGTGCTGGTGCTAGTGAAAAGAGGGTGAGAAAGAGAGGAGTACGGACCGCACGCTCGCGAAATCCACGTCTACGATGATTTAACGAGCCTGCAAATAGAAAGACGACAACGACGACGACGATGACGTCAGTCGGCGCCTCGCGAAAACTCGCGAGGTCCGATTAGACCTTTTGCGTTTGCATATTTTGTATATTCGTTCGTTCATTTCCTCTTCGCTACTCTTCTACTCTCCTCTCCTTTCTTCTCTCCCACGTTCGATCGCGATTTTTCGATCTTCACGTTCGACTTCGACAATCGTTATACTTTGAGATCGCGATATTCAGCGTTTTTCTCATGTCAGTCAGTGGGTACGCGACTTCTCGAAGTGAGTATTAGCATCGGGTGAGCGTAAATCCAAAGGTAATCGAAACACGTATCGCTTTCCGATATCGTATTTGCATGTTACAGGACTCACGTGTTTTCCTTTCGCGGTCGACGCTGAAGGACGTATGTATACATACGTACATGTTCTGGAAAATCTATGGTAAATAGAGCGCAGTAAAATAAAATTCTTCGCACGTTTGCTATGATCTCGGTGTAGACATCGATAATGAACGCGATTGGAAAAGTATTGAAGAACGTGATGGAAAAAGAAAGAGAGAGAAAGAGAGAGATGCTGGTAGATCGATCTCTTCGGATAAATGACCTTGGCGTTTTATCAAGATTAGCATCGATAGGGAATTCTTTAGCGTTAGAGCTTCGATGGTCAGAGTCAGTCAATATATTCAGGGTGGCGAAGGAGAAGAGAAGAAGAGAGAAAAAGAGAAAGAGAAAAAGTCGGACGAGAACTAGGGGTGGAATGATCGTAAAGGAGGAAGTAGGAGAGTAGGAAAAGTAGGAGAAAGAGTGAAAGAGAATTAGAGAGAGAGAGAGAGAGAACTAGAGGGTGGAGAAATGGGTTGTACGATCGAGGGGGAGTGGCGCAAACATTTGCCTGCCGCCCGGTAAATTAAAAGCACACAGAGAGGAGAGAATAGAAGCGAGAGGAGAGTGAGTAAGTGAATGAACGGCCGAGTGAGGGACGAAGGATCGTAGGTGTCCGTAGTTTCCTCCTCTTCCACTATATATCCATCCTTCTGAAGCATCTGAAAAAGACGAGGTGCATGTATATAACTGGAAGAACAAGATAGGCATACATACATACATACATACATACGTAATCTCTTTTTGATGCCAAAATATAAAAATGTTCAGAAAGTGTTCTGATAAGGATCAACCTTTCGTCTTTTCTCTCTCTCTCTCTCTCTCTCTCTCTCTCTCTCTCTCTCTCTTTCTCGTTTTTCTTTCTTTTTCTCTCTTTTTTTTTTATCACTACTTTGTCATCACCGTTTATGATTCGTTTGGCAGATTTCCCAGCAGGAAGCAGCATCTCCCAGTAGCGTCCATCAAACGTCCCCTTGGCTATGCATGTCGTTTGTGGCGGTTGGCTACGGAGAACGGGGTAGTAGCGCGAACCTCTCCGTGTTGACAGACAAATATTTGTCGCGGCATACACCACCACCGTCAACCACCACCAGCTCTTGCCGCCTCCGACGATCTCGACCTTCCTTCCTTCCTTCCTTCCTTCCTTCCTTCCTTCCTTCCTTCCTTCCTTTCTTCCTTCCTATCTTTCTTCCTTCCTTCCTTCTTTCCTTTCTATCCTTCCTTTCTTCCTTTCTACCATCTTTCCTTCTTACTTACTTATTTACTTACATACTTTCTTATTTCCTTTCTATCTTTCTTTCTTTCTTTCTTTCTTTCTTCTTTCCTTCCTTCTTTCCGTCCGTTCGTTCGTTCGTTCGATCGCTTCCAAATTTACCGAGCAACTCTACAATAAATAATTTGACGGTAAATACGAATGAAAAAGAAAGGGGTGATAAAACAATTTCATATAAATGTCTAAATGTCAACACATACATACATATTCTAAATGCATCCACGATATAATACAAGATCTCGAAATAATACAAGCATCCAGGACGAAGAGTGTAATCAAGCGGGAAAAGAACACAAGAAACGATGCAAACGTTTGGATCAGAGATCTCTGCCATCCGATGTCGTGTTTCGTCGACGTGTTAATGCCGAGAACGGGCTACGAAGCAGGAAACGAGAATCGGAGTGGGTGGAACGGAATGCAATCGAGTCTTTGTTGCGCTTTTGACCCGGAACTCAGCTAGGCCGACTAGTGTCTGCCCGTGTTTGTCCCGCGCAAACTTTGTTTTTGCAAATAGAACCACGTGTTCCTCCGTTCCCTCTCTCGTACTCTCTCTCTCTCTCTCTCTTTCTCTCCACTCTTCTCCTACTTCCACCTCCACTCTTTCTCATCCTCCGTCCTCCTCTCTCCCTCTTTCTCTGAATCAACAGCCCCTTGCGCATACACGCGACAGGTGTCCAATCGGGAAAGCGGAACAAAAAGTAGACTAATTCGAACGCTTTGTGGTCGATTCGATCGGAGATTCGTTCAACGTATTTCTTCGTGACGCGTTTCGTTTCAAGTCCTCTATGATCCGTAATATGCGTGCAACGATTTAACAAGTAAATTAAACCTAGAAAATGTTCGATCCGATCGACGACCTACTTGCGAAACAATGTGAAAAGTTGATCTGAAATGCGAGAAAAAAAAGGAGAAATAGAAAAAGAAAAGAAAATGGTTATTTTGTGGGACCTTTTTCTTTTTCTCTTTTTTATACGTCAACGATTAGAATTGCCATCATCGTTGCAGAATCTTTAATACGTTTTTAAAAGTTAAATATGTAAACGTTTTTATCTTGAGCTGACTAAAATTTGAAACTCTCGCTGCGTGAGATTTCGAATCGGTTGGTAGCACGTTGTACGATTCGATGGAAGGTGGAAGCGTACTAATTGAAGGGCCGGTTACGAGCAACACGGTAGCAAGTCTCGTGATTAGCACCTTCCTGGACCACACGCGCTGTCGATTCCACGTATTCGATGGTACGTCCTTAACGTCGAGTCAACGAAGATAGAGATAGAGATAGATAAATAGAGAGAAAGAGAGATAGAGAGAGAGAGAGAGAGAAAGAGAAAAAGAGAAAGCTTATCCTTCGGAACTCCTTTCTAATCATATAAATAAAGATCGATCATGCGATATAATTTCGATTATTCGAACGATCTCAGCCGTTTCGTTAAGTTAAATGAATTATATTCGTACGATAAAGAAGAATGTTTAAATTACGAGACGACATGTTCCTAGCTTTCTTATTTTATCCAACGGCACTAAAATGTCGTAAAATAAGAGAAGAGAGGACTACTTCGACATCGGGCAAAGGTGAAGTCGATGGTTACGTCGAGGATGAAAAGCAAGATATTAAAAAAAAAAAAAAAAAGAAGAAAGAAAGAAAAGAAGGAAAAAATATTAAAAAAAAAAAAAAAAAAGAAAAGAAAAGAAAAGAAAGGTAGAAATAATAAAGAGAAAGGTAGAAAGAAAAAAAAAAGGAAAGAAAAGAGAAAAAGGAAAAAAGCACAGCGACTTTCGGAAGTTCATGAAAGTTCGTTTACACAACTCTTTCCCGCGCTGCAATGCATTATGCTCTCGAGACGAGCTGACCTGAAATCTTCGACCTCCACTTCTCTTCAGGAGGGAAGAGCGACGCAACTCGTCATTCCGGTACACCTTCTACGAGTTTGTCACGCATACAGGGTGCTCCGAAAGTACAGGACCAATGTTCGATGTAATGATATATACATACATGCATATATATATATATATATATATATATATATATACACATATGTAACCTGTCGATCGAATTCAATAATAAAAAATATCGATATATATTCGTTTGCCTTAAACCGACATCATTGAAATTCATATGAAATTATTTCGTCGAGTGAGAGATAGAGAGAGAGAGAGGGAGAGAGAGAGAGAGAGAGAGAGAGAGAGAGGGAGAAAGAAAGGGAGAAAGAGAGATTATCTCCGTCTATTATATATCTATGAATAAATTCATGTAATGTAAATACCAATGGAATCATATCATTAGAGCATATAATTCATATGTTTGGTAATCTTTGAAATCTCTACAAGTGCAAAACTCACGATTGAAAACGACGAATAAGCGAAGGCTGCTCCTTTAGGATTATTCTCTCGGTCGAAGAAAATATCTATTTTACGCGCGATGTCGTTTTCTACCCGGTACGCAACTCGTCCGACTACTTCGTCCGATGGAGTGCTGCATCCGTGCGCACAACCCTTGAGTGCACTCGAGACCAAGTCGAGAGACCTCTCTACATGGGTGGTCCATTCTTCTTACGCATGCATTATATAAGTTCAGTAAAGTTCACACCATGGATAACTGAACGAGAAACTGATCATTTACCACTATCGGAACGTGTTCTTCAAAATACCAATGTATATACGTATGTGTGTATGTATGTATGCATGTACATTTTTTACTCTTTTCTTTTCTTTTCTTTTCTTTTTTTTTCTTTTTTTTTTTTAATTATGATATATAAAATCGAAGGGTTTTCACTTTCTTTTTTTTCTTTTTTTTTTCTTTTGTTTTCTTTGTTCTTTTCTTTCTTTTTTTTTTTTTTCAATAGACTATGTTACCATAGAAACAAACTGAGATTTTAACGAGCTATGGATCATCATAATTGAATTAAGAACGCAAGGTATATATCGATGGAAATATAGGGACAACAAAGGGCCAAAGCATTGGAGAACTTTGCCTGCTGGTAAGAGATAAGGTTAGGCCATATATCGTCCATTCAGTATCCCCACTTACATCACGATCAGTTTTAAACGTTCTAGATGATGCAAAATATACGAATTCCCTGCGAAATACGTCGACGTTTCTTGTTTCTTTTTCTTTTTTTCTTTTATTGTCAATCTCGTTTGTGGAATCTATTACGAAAGAATACATTTTGTTATTGGTGCATTTACGTAATAATATGTCAATGCTGTGTTAGACAAATTTGAAATATAAATATTTCTCTTTTTGTTTTTTTTTTGTTTTATTTTCTTTCGTTTTTTCTTATTCTTCTTTTCTTTTTTTTTTTTTTCTTTCTTTTTCTTTGCCTCGAAGAATTTGTCAATTTGTTTTTTCTTGAAGTAAGTCGATGCAAGGTTTGTTAACGACTGCAGATTCGTTTACGTAGTTTCGTCAATGAGGGCGCCATCGTCAACGATGAACTTATTCAAGTTGCAACATTGCATTTGATGCACCGTCGACAAAGCAGAATGCGACATAAAAGTAGTAGAATTTTTTTTCAGAGAATCGAAGATCAAAGATTTTCAATGATATAGATTCATACATATAGATCCAATTGATATTTCATTTATATTACAATTATTGTAAGCTTCTATAAGAAATTATATTTGTATTAAATTTCTTGATTTATGTTTCACAAATTGGAGCCTTTATAATTTCGAATAAGTTAATATTATATAAAAACTCGATGATGTGTACTTTAAATGAAATTATATAATGACGTTTGTAATAGACTTGATTCACAATGACTAAATATATAATTACAATGTAAAAAGAAACCGAGTTGTATTGAACAAAATAATATTGTATTAATGGAAACAATACTGATCATCGATACAATTAACAAGCATTTTTCATTCGCATAAAATTTCTTGTATAATCAACGGACGTACGTATGTTGTATATATATGTATACATGTATATCTATATACATTTCCTTCGTTGCGTGACTTTAATTAATCACAAGATAAATTCACGATACTTTTCGAAAGGCAGTCATCGATAGTTCTCGTCGGATCCTTATTCTCGATTTATCGAATCGTTACATCGGATAATCGAGTAGGCATTCACGTCGTAAGGTCTGCCTGTAATAAGATTTACCTAAAAAAACAACCCTTTCTTTAATGCATTATTTATTACCAAAGGTTCGGTAACTTTTAAGTCAATTTTCGTGTGTTTTTTAAGTTTATTATTAAAATACTCGGAATGGGTGATAACGCTGAAATCAAAGGAGTAATATCACCCGAAGATGCTGCCAAAGCGGAAAAATTTAAAGAAGAAGCAAATGAATTTTTCAAAAGTATGTTTTTTAAATTTATTTGAATTAATCGTGCCTCATAAATCGTTAGCGACGTTATAATTTTCCTTTATTAATTTATGAGAACCATTTGGAGTAGCTACTATAGTCACGTGTGTGTTCAAGCTAACCCAACTTTCGCGATCTAAAAATTCATTGAATATTCGAAAGAGATGTTAGCAGCGTAAAATTTCACTAAATCTATGATAAAAATTTAAATATTTGAAAGAAATAATATTTTCACTTATTTTATCTTTAACACGTTAATATATTAAATATGTATATTGAATCACGTATTTTTATTTAATATATTCGTATCAATTTTATATCGACCAATCATCAATTTTATATTATTTCACTCAATATATTACCATGAATGAATATATCGTTCATTTATATTTCAGTTCAAGCGTACGAAAAAGCTATAAAATTATATACCAATGCCATAAAATTAAATCCAAATGTAGCAGTTTATTATGGCAATAGGAGTTTTGCGTATTTGAAGACAGAATGTTTTGGATATGCACTCACAGATGCATCCAAAGCCATAAAGTTAGATAAAAATTATGTAAAAGGATATTATCGTAGAGCGGCAACTTATATGTCGCTGGGTAAATTTAAATTAGCTCTTAAGGATTATAAAACCGTAACTAGAGCAAGACCAAATGACAAAGATGCATTGGCAAAATATACAGAATGTTGCAAGATATTAAAAATGTTAGCTTTTGAAGAAGCTATTTCTGTAGAAGAGAATAAAAAAAATATAGCTGATATGATTAATCTAGAGGCAATGGGTAAATATGAATTTTTAAAACAATTTTTTTTTCTTGATACAGCAGTCATAGTAAATATCTATGAAAAAAATATAATATAAATATTTTATAAAAATCTATCTTATCATACACTATATCATTGGCTTTCGTAGCTATTGAAGATGAATATGCAGGGCCAAAATTAGAAGATGGCAAAGTAACATTAAAATTCATGCAGGATTTATTAGATTGGTATAAGAAACAAAATAAGTTACATCGCAAATATGCCTATCAAATTTTATTAGATGTTAAAGCATGGTTTATGGCACAACCAAGTTTGGTTGATATTACCATACCTGAAGATAGTAAATTTACGATTTGTGGTGACATACATGGACAGTATTACGATTTATTAAACATATTTGAATTAAATGGACTACCATCGGAAACTAATCCCTATGTATCCTTTTAAGAGCACTACCTTTGTATGCTTTATATCATGCTCTATATTTTATTATAGCATTATGTATTTAGAAATATTTATTTGTTGCTAGCAAAATGTGTTTCCTTAATACTGTGCAGTTATTCAATGGAGATTTTGTAGACAGAGGTTCTTTTTCTGTAGAATGTATATTTACATTATTTGGTTTTAAATTATTATATCCAAATCATTTTTTTATGTCAAGAGGTATGTAATAAATATTTTATTCTACAGATAGCTAAAACTATCAAATTGTATTGTGTTTGATTTATTAGGTAATCATGAATCTGCTACTATGAATCAAATGTACGGATTTGATGGGGAAGTTAAAGCAAAATATTCTGATCTGATGGCAGATCTGTTTACAGAAGTGTATAATTGGCTTCCTCTTGCACATTGTCTTAATAAAAGAGTACTTGTAAGTTTAAATTAATATGCTTATAATAATCTCATTATCTTTTTTATTTTATTTTATATCTTATATTGTATCTATAATTCCACACACGCATGACCAAATATATGTTTTTTAAGGTAATGCATGGTGGACTGTTTTCAAGGGATAATGTAACTTTAGAAGAAATTCAACAAATTGATAGAAACAGACAACCACCGGATGAAGGTTTAATGTGTGAATTATTGTGGTCTGATCCACAACCGCAAATGGGTAGGGCACCTAGTAAGAGAGGTGTAGGTGTACAATTTGGTCCTGACGTAACACAAAATTTTCTTGCCTTAAATAATCTCGATTATGTTGTAAGAAGTCATGAAGTTAAGAATGAAGGTTATGAAGTTGGACATGATGGAAAATGCATTACTGTATTTTCTGCTCCTAATTATTGGTGAATCGGATGAATTTGTATTATGCGAATCACATTTTTCTACAGTGTTATTAACTTCCATCATGGATTTTTAGTGACACTATGGGTAATCAAGGTGCCTTCATCACGCTTAATGGAAAAGACATGAAACCATACTTCACCTCATACGAAGCAGTGGTATACATCTCTTTTGTTTTATTTTTTTCCCATTTTTTTATTTTTTTTTTTTTTCATTTTTTTTCATTTTTTATTTGTTTTATTTTTATAAAGATGGCACTAAAACAAGACTTTTTTTTGTAATTCTTCCATGTGTATTTTTTAGCCTCATCCGAATGTAAGGCCAATGATATATGCTAACTCGTTACTAAAATTCATGTGCTAGTGGAACAACTTAGGTATATTATTGAAAAATAAATAAATAATGATAACTGAGTACGAGTAGCCCAATCAAAGTGTGTATAATATATTTGATACTGAAAAGGAGAAGGTAAGAGCAACTTATACTTCTCTGCAACAATAACTATTGTATTCTTTTTAGGAGCTAGATAATTTTCTGTATCATAGTATATGCAAAGAATGCATATTATTGGTGGGTACAAAACTGAAAGAAGTTTGCTTGTTTAGTCAACTTGCAAACATATTTATCAAGTTTTCTTGTCTATGATAAGATCAACGCCTCATTATGCATCAGCAATTTTTGTTTGCTTAAAGCAAGAAGACGCGGATGGAATATTTCTATTTTGTACCCTTGATGAAACCACCTTATTCATTAAAGAGAGACATATTTGCGCACAAATGAAAAATATGGTCTAAACGATTTTGAATAAAAAGATTATGTTAAAATATTTATATGTAAAAAGCCAAATTCTAAAGACAGGACACTTGTTATTTATTAGTTCATTAATTTATTCTTTACTGTATAATGGTGGTTTCTTTTATGAAACAGTGAATATTATCAGGAAAAAAAAAAATTAATACATATGCGATTTGGCATGACTATGTAGTACAATATTCCAGCCAATCACTTTTTGTCACATTATTTGTGACTACTTTTTTACAAATTTATTGTGATTGGTAGAATTTATTTAACTAATATTTTGTTTTGTTAATAATAAATGATGTTTATAATGTACATAAAATATGTGTTTTTTTTAAACAGATATTTATGATACGATGGAAACTATTTCATTGGGCAAATTATTTCGATTTTGACGATTAACATTTATAACCTTACATCTATTATCTTCATGTAGCTTTTGAAATAGTGTCAAAAAACGTTGTGGTACCTTATGCATTTGTGGTATGGTTGCAACAATATAAGTTTTTTTATTCTGCGAGCCAAAAAATATATTGAACACTTCGTCATAAAACTTCTTACTATATAATTCCATTTTCCCAATTTCATCGATCAGTAATATATCCTGCTTGATAAAAATGAATAAAAATATTCGACATCAGTGAGAAATGAATAAATAGAAAAATTATAAAATTAACTTTATATAGATAGAATTAATAGTCGTATGACTTACCACATCAGTTTTTATCACCGGCAAAACAGAATTTTCGAAATTATTAACAAACACATGATAGTTTCCCACTCGATATTTAGAAAATTGCTGCTGACTTAATCTATTTCTACTTAAACATTATGTATTAATAGAAAAATACGTACATTAAAAAAATGACGAAAAAAAAAAAAAAATAGAAACTAACTCTGTGCGTGCCAAAGGTATCCTCTTCTCTTTATCTTTTATTAGAACAATATCAAAACCTATTCTACTACCATTTTCCCCTCGTACTTCTTCCGTACAAAAACCATTGAATGTACGATTTTGCTTTTCCAATATGGAAGCAATATTCATACATACCGTGGTCTTTCCTATTCCTAAAAATATATCGAAAATAAAAATGAAATGGAATAGAAATAATTATCATATCCATTGATTTCGAGAATGTAGATAAAATAAGATTTAAAATTCGCGGTTTATACCGGGCGGACCAGTGAGAAGTACGCGGGTTATTAACGACGTGGCGCTGGAGTCCATGCTTGCGATTGTTATTTTTCTGTGTACGAATTCGGCGGGTAGCAGCCAACCAAAATTGATTTTGACAAAGACGACGTCTACGATGAATAGAAGATAGAGTAATAACGTGACTTTATGTGTATAAAAAAGAAGAATGTATCACTGTATAAGACAATCGAGGAAAAACAAAAGCGAGTATGGTCCGAAGTACGACGCAATGGTACGGAAACAGTCGAAGTCGTGGCTCGAACTGACCGCGAGGAGGGATCGTACGGCGATCAGCTGATCGAGGACTCGAATTCTCAAGAGGAGACAACAGAGGTTGATCGGGTGGTCCGAGCAAAAAGTCGCGCGTATCTCTCGTAAACGTAGCTGCGTGCGCGTTGGCATTGCGTGCGTGTGTTCTGCACACGTTAGACGTCTAGAAGTTCTCTACGTAAGTTCGTTAAATATAAGCAGCTTGTGGCATGTCTGTTCGAAGGAAGATTTTATAATCAAACGGATTATAAACTCGGATAAAAGAAAATAATAACGTTCCGGTATTATTAATCGCACGCTCCCCTATCGTCTTTTACCTCGTATAAGTGTGTATCTGTATCTTTTTCTCCCTCTCTGTCTCTCTCTCTCTCTCTCTTTCCTTTCTTCTCTCTCCCTCTCTCTCCCTCTTTATCCCTCTCTCTCTCTCTCTCTTTTTATCCCTCTCTCCATCTCTCTCTTTTCTTTTTCTTTCTCTCTTTCTCCGTTGGGATTGCGACTCTGTTACAGTTTCCTACGCAAGAAGGGAGGTAAAGAAGGTAGAACGAAGGTGTAAGGGTGATATTTTCGTAAGAAGAATAACGGAGAGAAATCGTCGTTGTATAGATGGAAGAAAGAGACGAAAGGTGAAGAAGGACGGTGGTGTATCCCTTTCGGAATACGTGTCGTGCCGATAGGCGGAGAAATGGCTCGTCTTTCCGATTCTAGTCCTCTTTCCTACGTTTTTTCACGACAAGTCGACGATAAAATTGACCACTGTAAAAGACTCGTCAACTCTAGATTCGGAGGATCCGAGAACTTGTTTAGAAAAGATCTCCTATCTCATTATGGTTGTGTCAATGCAATCGAATTTTCACGTCAGGGTGATCTCTTGGTATCTGGTAAGAATCTAACGGCCTTTCTTATTTTTGAATATTTTTATTTTTCACGTTATTATTCGTCGAATTTAAATGTCGGAGATCGACGAAGGATCGAAGTCTTTTCGATTTGTGTTGAACGGAAAAATATTACATTTTATTTTTTACCGAACGTTTCTTATCGTTTGCTTAATTCGATTCTTTACGTATCATACGTATATATATATGTATATATATATATATATATGTACATGTATATATATATATACATATATATATATATATATATATATATATATATCTATCTAAAATTCGTTTCTAAGTGTAATAATATAATAGATTAATCATTCACATTTTATTTAACAGGTGGAGATGATAGAAGAGTTTTATTATGGAAAGTAGAACAAGCAATACAAGGTGTAGGAAAACCTACGGTAATGAAAGCTCAACATGTTAGCAATATATTTTGTCTTGGATATGATAACAGCAAAACAAAGATATTTTCTGCGGGAAATGACGACCAAGTGATTGTTCACGATTTGCAAACGTAAGTAGTGTTTCTTTTTCTTTTTTCATAATCTCAAAGTCTTATGTAGAATCTTATTTTATTATAAGTGTTATATTACATGGGTATACAATACATACACACACAAAAGTTTTACATTAACATTATAGTTGCGACGTCCTCAATTTCTTCCTACATGAGAAACCTGTATATGGTTTATCGATTCATCCTCATAATGATAATGTTTTTGCAAGTGCGTGTGATGATGGAAGAATTTTAATTTATGATATTCGAGGAGCAGGTGCCATGGAAACTTTTTGTCTAGCACAATATAAGACCCCTTTTCATTCTGTTATGTTTAATCCAGTTGAACCCAGAATGTTAGCCACTGCCAATGCTAAAGAAGGAGTTAGTATGTGGGATGTAAGAAAACCACTCAGGTAATAAATTAAATCTTATTAAGAAATATGTATGATGTGTCTACTGCTAAGCAAGTAAAATTTTAATATATTGGTATTACATACACAGGCCCGTATTACGTTATGGAAATGAAAGTCCTGCACAAAGTTGCATGAATGCAAGATTTAATGCGGCAGGGAATAGATTGCTAGCATTGAGGAGAAGGCTACCACCAGTATTGTATGCTGTTGACTCTTCTTCCCACTTATGCCAATTTGATCATCCAGGGTATTATAATAGTTGTACGATGAAAACGTGTTGCTTTGCTGGCGATAATGAAGAATATGTTCTTTCAGGTATATATGACATAATATATACATGTAAAATTAAAAAAATATAAATATATGTATTATAAATTTAAAATGTTCAGGCTCGGACGATTTCAATCTTTATATGTGGAAGATTCCCTCAGAAGGTGTAAAGTGGGTAGATTCTGCTCATATGGTCCTACGTGGTCACAGGTCGATAGTCAATCAGGTACGCTATAATCAAGCAAGTTGTGTACTTGCATCATCTGGAGTTGAGAAAATTATCAAGATTTGGAGTCCATTCTCTCTTGGAAGCGGATGTTTAGGTGGCCTAAAGGTAAAAAAATACGATAGTTGTTTTGTATATTTATAAAAAAGAAATTTATTAAACCATTTCTTTTGAATCCATTTTTATGAATCCATTTTTTTTTTTTAGCGCGATGCTGGAAAACAAGAAAGGCAACGCCGAGTATTTACGCACGATGAATATATTGGCTTAGTATTGCGTAGTGGCCAATTCATGACCCACGATTATAGTCATCAATCAACTAGGGAGGATCCAAGAATGATGGCTTTTTTTGATTCTTTAATACAGCGTGAAATTGAAGGATGGAGTTCAGAAGACATGCCAACTGCATCACAAACTCCTAGTGATTCTGAAAATAATCCTACAACCGGACGTACATATAGCGCAACAGATTCTGATGGTATGCCAAGCATTTTTTATATTTACAATACTAGCATTAGACAGTAAAATATTTGCTACTTCCTCTATCTCCGTTTTTTTAATTTTTTTTTTTATTTTTTTTATTTTTTTTATACAGATTCTACCGCGTCAGACCGTCACTTAATGTTAAGTATTCTAGGATCGGCGGTAAGTTCTCGTAGTTCGTACGGGGGTGGTGTTGCTCCTGAACGACCGCTAGAATCACCTAACAGAATTACGCAGCTTATAGCAAATCGTAGAGAAAAACTTATGAGACTAGCTGGGTTGGATTGTGCTACTACATTAAATAATTCTTCGAATACAGTTCCTGAACCTTCTGCTTCAGGCTATGTTAGTGAAGGGGACAATTCACAAATAAAGTGTAGATATAAGTCAAAATCAAAATTAAAAGGTGTAAAAAGAAAACATGCTAGGATATCTGGTAGAAGGAGTAGAGCTAGGAGAAAGTGTACTGTGTTAAAAATTCATAGTGACTCTGACAGTGATGCAACTCAACCTGTTGATGCGACTCAACCTAGTACCAGTTCAGGAGTAATTTCTAGGAGATCACGATATACTACAAACGCTATAGAGAATGATTCTAAACTTTCAAGTTATAGCAGCAGTAGTTCAGAGGAAAATGATAATTCGGGAAAACAGAAACATTTGAAAACGGATTCAGATTCTTCCATAAAAACTCGCAGGAAGAAACATAGAAAATGTAAAAATAACTTAAAACGTGACTCTAGTAAAAGTAAAAGCAAACGATTGAAACTTGACAATGATGGTGAAGGAGAAAGTATTAAAAAAGAGTATGTAAATGGTACTAGTACAACAAAAACTCAAGAGGACGAAATCTCGACACCAATTAAAAAATTGTGCAAAGTTCCTTCGACTCCCGATAGTGGTATTACATCCGGAGTGTCAACCGTTGAAAAAAATAGTAATGAAATACAAAAAGGGCATAATGGTGCTGAGAGCTCAGATCATGAACAGAAATTGAAAAGTTTGGAGTGCTTCAGAAAAAAAGTAGATGTAGCCAGAAGGAGCTACCGTAATCGATCCATGCCTTTGTCCCAAACGATTTCTACTACAACAGATTCTTCCGATTAATGTCCTGTTACCTTTAAGCTATTAATCCCTTTCCCTTTGTACATAATAAATCTGTGATTCCTTGAAGTATATTTTTATAATACTGAGTTTGATCATACGTCAGTACTGTCGGTTTTTCTTTTTTTTTTTTTTTTTTTTTTTTTAGGTTTTATCAATTTTATGCTAGTTCTTGTGAATCTCCTGCATTTTATCATACTTTCTTAGTACAACAAGACTGTTATGATATCAAAAAAATTTCTTATGGCTACATTTAATAGTCTTCATATTTGAATTCATTATGACTTAATTATGATAATTTGATTTGAAACGAAATTAAAGACTTGGCATTGTTTCTTTTTATGTCAATGGTACTGAAACCGACAGTCTAATCGGTCATAAAAAATTTTTATTATTATTGCAAAGTAGAAACGTTTTTAAAAATCGATCTTCAAATTCCATTTAATCTAAACTATCAGAACATCACCAAGAATTGTAGTTAAATCAATATTGCATTAGCTATAATATTATGATCTAGCTAATGTGTACTGTTAATATGGTTTGTAAGTGTGATGGAAATTAATAAAATAACAAATTGATATATATATACACATACATACATACATTTCTTTTTATGTGTTGGAACTTTAAAAAGTGATTATAAATACATCATAATTTAATCTTGCATTTATACATCCTTATTAACTAATTACAATTAAATAAAAATAATTACTTCAATGTATGCATTAATTTATTATTTACATGTGTCATATTAAAATTTTTTTATTTTTTTTCTCTCTCTTTTTTTTTTTGATTGGTTGGCATAAATCTGATCTAATTATGACTCATGAGTAAGTGATTGTGGTTTCCTGGAAACACATCCTTTCCTTGTAGAGGTATTTTATAATGAAGTTTAATAGTTTGCAGTTCCACCCAACTACTTACAGATATATTTTTACTTAAAATTATCTTCATCAAAAGTCTATTTTCACAAAATATTTTCAAATGTGGCTTTGTGGTTTTGTGTTGAAAATCTTTCTGTCTAATACATTAGCATATAATTTGGATATTACCAATGCTATTGTATTTACTACTCCACAAAATTTAGAAGGTAGACGAAATAGTTATTTCGGATATGCTACTGCTCTGTACACTAGTAGTAAAAATGTTTCTGCAGTACTTATTGGTGCACCAAGAGCAAATATAAGTAAAATTCAATCTGTATTAGAACCAGGAACTGTTTATATGTGTTTACTTAATAACGTGTGTAAGGAATGGATTGTCGACAAGTCTAAAGATGAAATTCATCAGAATAGAAATAATTCATGGATTGGAGCAGTTGTTCTATCAGAAAATAATAGAATAAATTCTAAAATTCTGGTTAGTTAGAAATTTTATTTCATTAATATTTCCTTTTAATAACTGAATTCACTTGGATAGGTTTGTGCTCCACGATGGAAATATATAATTGGTACATACTGGTATATGAATGGTATGTGTTATTGGACTACAGCTACTAATTTAGAATCTTTTGAAAAGGATGCAGAAAAAATGTCTCTAATATCGATTAATGCTAATCAAACTACTTTATGGAATAACATCTGGTTATATGATTTCGGAATTGGTCAACTTGGTTTTTCTGCTGATATATCATCTGCTAATAAATTAGGCTTGAATGTTGTTTTGGGGTCACCAGGTATATTTAATTGGAAAGGTTCTGCAGTATTATTAACAGAATCAACTTCTGATCACAGACAAATTATTATTCCAAATAACAAAAACACTGTTCTGGATTTTTTTGATTACTTGGGTATAGTATGACATATACAGATATCGAATATACATATTAAACTTTAATAAATAACATTAGTATATATTATATTCCAGGATATTCAACAACTTCCGGATTTTATTTTAGCAAACAAGAACGTTTGTTTGCATCAGGTTCACCCAGAGGTAATGATATGAAGGGATATGTTATAATATATTCTTTTCCAAAATATTCTGGTGAAAGGATTAATATTAGTAATACCTTGAATGGTTATCAGTACGGAGAATATTTTGGAGCTACTTTGGCATCATGTGATTTAAATAATGACGATAAAGATGATTTAATTGTTGGTGCACCTCTTTGGACTAGAGATATGGACGAGGGTCGAGTATACATCTTTATGGCATGGGAAAATGTATTTTTACAGATTATAGTTATTTCCATATATTTTTATAATTCTGATTTGTTATCGAATAACTTTTTTGTGAATGAATATAGAACAATTTTATGAAAGATCAAGAAATTGATGGTGATGTAAGTGGAGGAAGATTTGGCTCTTCTATAACATGCTTAGGAGATATTGATTATGACGGATACAATGATATTATGATTGGTGCACCGTATGAAGGAGACAGTGGTGCAATATATTTATACAACAGTAATAAAAACGGAGTTCTGAAATGTAGTCAAAAGATACTTGGTTCTGAATTTTCACCAAACATTCGTGGATTTGGTATATCAATATCAAAGCCTTTGGATATAAATAATGACAAATACCTTGATATTGCAGTAGGAGCATATTTATCTGAGCAAGTTGTTTTGTTACCATCCAAACCTGTTGTTTCAATAACAGTAGATCTTGTGTATCCTACAAAAACATTGTCTAGGGATTCGAAATTTTTTTCCATACATATATGTACCATTTATGAAGGTGTATATGCTCCTAAAAACTTAAGTAAGTTTTGTATATATTTATATTATCATAATATACTGATACAATAACTATTATATGTATATAGCATTATGTTGGAAATATTTTTTTTTAGATATCATTCGTAATTTAGAAATAGATCCATTGTATGGACGAGCGATGTATTTGACGAATAATACAAGTAATTTTACTTGCATTTTACCAACTACGTTAAAAATATCCGAACGTCAATGCGAGCTGTTTAAAATTCATCTTAAGGTAATTTTTTTTTATTTTATATTTTTTTCAGATTTATTATTAATTTTAGAAATACTATTAATGATTTCAGAACAATATACAAAATGTGATTGATCCAATTTCAATATCTGTAGTGGTAGATTTTAATAATACCACACAAAAAAATAACAAGTCAAGTAATATTTTTCATGGATCATCTGTAGTAATAAACAAACTGAATTCAAAAACTAAAGATGTTATTCAATTACCATTTCTATTGGAATGTGGTAGCGATGATATTTGTAACTCAGATTTACGAATATCTCTTCGAACTGATTTAAAATCCAATAATACATACATTATTGGATCATCATCGAATTTGAAACTTATAATTGATGTTCATAATAATGGTGAACCTGCTTATCAGACACAAATACACATTTCTATTCCAAATCCCTTGTCATTAGCAAGTATACCACCAGCGTGCATGGAATCATCTTGGACAAATAAATATATTTTGCAAGTAATATGCGATGTTGGAAATCCTCTTACCAATGCAACCAATGTGAGTTTTATTTCTTTTAATTACATCATTATTTAAATTGATAATATTAAATAATTAATCATCCCAGGAAACAATGATATTAGAATTGGATACAAGCAAGGTTCGTTTTGATGTCAAGAGTTTGGAATTATATGCAAATGTTACTACTCAAAGTGAAGAAATAAATGATTTAAATAAGAACTATACTATGACAATTTATTTTGATATTGATGTTGATATAGCTATAGCAGGGTTAGTATTATAATACTTCAATATCAATCTATCAATATGTTATGGCATAAGATTTTTATAAGAAAAATTATCTATTTTAGAAAAGCACAAGATAATGTATATTCGTACTCTCAGAAAAATGAAAAAGATTCACAAAATATCAGATTTAAACATATTTATGAAGTACAAAAGTTTGGAACAAGTCCAATTTATGAAGCTGTCTTAATGATAGAGATTCCAACATATTGGAAAAACAAAGATTACAATATAGAATTGATTAGTATAAATCAAACAATTGCTCATATGGATGGTAATATTCTTAAATTAAAAATCAATGATTTGGATCATTGTAAAAATTGTCAAACCTCCACGAAGAAAATCGTTGATAAATTCATTGATGAATTTGATATGAATAATAAATCAGTTGATATTCACACAAAAACAGAGATCAAGTCTGAAGAAAATTTTACCAACACGGAAAAATTGGTAAAAAATACACCTCTTGAGAACAGAATATTGTTCATTAATTGTAGTGATCCAATGATTGTGTGTAAACAACTTGAATGTAAACTAATTCCTTTTACAAGTTCTTTATCTGTCACCCAACTCATAATTACATTAGATTTCAAATTGTCAAATATTCCATGTAAGTTTTATAACGATTTTATTTGCTAAATAATTTATATTGTAGTATTTATAATATCTCATTTTTATTTATTTATTTCAGCATTCATGTTGGAAAATAAAAATATCATATTATTTGTATCTAAAGGCATCGTAAATATCACACAACCACCCAATGTTATTCAAGGAAGCACAAATAAACCTGATACAACCATCATAACTACAAAATTCCAGGGATCTCCAATAAACGAACGTGTTGCCGGATGGATAGTAGTTTTATCAATATTTCTTGGGATTATACTTTTCATATTAATTACTCTAGGTCTTATTAAGTTGGGTTTCTTTCATAGAAAAAAGAAAGCACAACTAGAGGCTTTGATAGCTGTATCAAATGTAAGTTTATATACATTGTGTATACAACAATATTGATTTTATATAATTTTATATATTGTCACTTTGTTTATTTTAGGAAAACAATCCTAAGATTTTAGAAACAACTTCGTCCGAAGTTCCTGATCAAGAGTAAGTAAGAATATATATTATGAAATATATTTCATTTCTTCTAATTTATTTTTCAAAACAAGTACAATAAATAGCAACGTGTATAACATTTTAAATAATCGTACAACATGTAAGATAGAATATATTAATTTTAAAAACATCAATTCTTTATAAAAATATAAGTCATAAAAATAGCAACATATTTGGTAAATTCATTTGTGCTATTGAGTAAATCCTGTGTTGAAGAGAGTTTGGGAATAACAAAAATAAGATATATAATGTGATGGTTGCATCACGCGTATTGGAAGAACGTAGTCATTCGAAACGAAAAACGAAGATAGCAATTATGCCAGAAAATATATGAAGTTACATAGATCGTTTCCAACAATCTGTTATTATATTTTGTTAATCACACATTCCCTCTTTACCATCTGTTATAGGATATTTGTTAAGTCATAGCAATTAATAACATTAACGTACGAAACACTTGGCAGTAAACATCTAATATTTTTGTTATTTTAATGTGACGTTTGTATAGGCTAAAAGCATATTTTTTGACTTCTACGCGTGTTTTTTTCTTCAATTATTTGTATATATTTACGATTTATTTTTAAGCCACACAAAAACTGCAAATGTAATTGCAGGTATATAAAATGCAAAACTTAATACTTCAGATCTTTGAAATAGAGAGAGCAATATATTAATTTTGATATAATTTTTGCAATAATTTTTCTTATGTAGAGGCACTTTTCTTACTAATTTTTGTTCACCTCTTCTATAAAAATAAGCATTTAATCTTCAAGGCCAAGTCCTTTAGATATTTCATCCGCTGACAATTTGTTTCCCTCTGATTTTGGAGGACTATTCATGTGCGCAGAAGGCATTGGTGCATTTGGTGTTACGTAACTTGGAGAATGTTCATGAGATCTCTGTATCAAAAAATTTCACAAATAGATCAAAAGTATAAAACATAGTCTAACTTATAGAAGTAATATTTACTTTGTTTCGTTTATAATATCATTTGGTATAAGATTATTACTTTTATACTTACACCTTTCCCATGTTTGCTTAATCCATCTATAGCAGAACTTAGTAATGATGTACCAAGTGTAGAACCTATACCAGACAAGAAGCTTGAACCACCAGATCCTTGCTGAGATCCATATGGTGCTGAATATCCACCATAGCCTCCTGATGGTTGATATGCTGGTTGTTGATGATGATTTCCACCACCTCCAAGAACTCCACCAAGAATAGATCCTAATGCTCCGGTTAATGGGTCATTATTGGAGGATGGAGGTGGAGGTGGTTGATACGCTGGTCGTTGTGCTCCAGCCCCACCTTATAATTGTAAGAATATATAAATTAATATTGTTGATGCTAATGATTAAGCGATCAAAAAGGTATCTCTTTTCCCATAAATTTGAATTAGCTAAACTGGTATTAAAAATGTTGTTCGAAAAAAAAAAAGTTATAAAAGGACAAAAATTAGTTCTTTTAACATAATTCTTTTAAAACATCTTGTTATATTAAACTAGTATATAAACTTCGTATATCTAATACCTAATGCTCCAAGAATAGATCCAAGAACATCACCGCCACTTCCTTGAGAAGGATAACCTTGCTGTGCATGTAAGTTTCTTTGTAAAGCAGTGGTTGCTAAATTGGTGGCTAAAGCAGTAAATGTACTTGATAGTCCTAAACCACTGTCACTCTTTGTTGATGCATTAGAAGCATCTAATTTTCCAAGTTGTTCTTCTTCTTTCTTTCTCTGTAATAATATACAACAAATATTATTTTTTGTTTCATTTTCAGTACTATAGTAATTACACAAGTTGTTATACATACATTGGCATATTCCATTGCAGCCATGCTACCTGCAGCAACTAATCCACTCCAAGGTATATTACTGAATAAACCACCAAACGAATCTTTTTCTTCGCTCGACTGATTATTTCCATTCGAAGGGCCATATGAAGAAGATGGTGGACCATAACCCGGAGGTGGAGGACCATATCCTCCTGGGATTGATTTTGTATCCAGACTTGGATACAAACCACCTGGTTCTATTAAAATTTAAATTTATTCAAATAGTATTAATATAGTAATTATATTTAATAATGCAATATCATATAAATATAAATAAGAATGAAATATTCTTACGAGGAGGACCAAAGTCTGCAGATGGAACTGATAGAGGTGGTGAAGAATGTGGTGATCCAACCGGTACATTTTCATAGATAATGCTGGATATTTCAACATCACCATCGATCACTAGATGCGTAACTTTCTGGTATGGTAACCGATGTGCAAATTCTGCGAAATGCCTGCCATTTATAGCAATTTTATAATTCAAATGATCACATAAAATAATCATTTCAAATTCTTGACCAGGTTGTATGCACAGAGGACCTTCATTTTCATTTGCTCCCCATGTCATGGATTCAATATGATTTCTTGTAATAACACCATCAGAAAATCGAGGTGATATATGAATAGCTATATCATCTCTTGGATTTAATATTGGTCCCAATTGATAATTAACAGCAAACCGTACTGCATTTTCAGGGACTTTACCCCGAATTCTTACCATTTTTCCAGGTACTAAACCATTTTCAACTGCTCCTACGTAAGGAATTTCCTATAAAAAAAATAAAAAAAAAATAAAACATTGACACAGTTAATCTATACTATATAAGTTCATGTTTATTAATAATCCAGAAATATATTACCATAGTAAGCATAATGTAATAACAGCAATGCGGATAATTTTAAAATATACCGAATAACACGTATTTTATCGGAAAGAGATAAATGATGTAATAAAGGATAAACTTACTGGGTTTGTAGCGACTTCAGTTGCCATTTTATAATAAATTAGAGATAAAATATATGAAAAAAATGATAAATTTTCAAACTCGAGATATAAGGCGTCACCACTGCGTACAAAAAGACGACCCGCGCCTTCTTGGCCTTCACTTAACAAATTTCTATTTGCAGTGGTGACGTCTTCAGTATGAATCGTATTATGCGGATTAATATATTTAGTTCTTCCCACGAGTGACAGATGGGGTTAGCATCTTTTTCTATAGCCAACTGATCACTAGGAGACAAAAAGAATATAACAATTCGTAAAACTTTTTAACAAGGAAAATGTAACCTTGTTAGTCTGAGGATTTATTAATTCATTAAGAGGAATTCGGACAAAAGATAGAAGTTTCATTTGTATTTAAAAATATTTGACATCAAATATTTATTTCTTATTACTTCATTAATTGACCATTGAATTTGGTCAAAACAATCAACAAGCATAGGATACAATTCGCCGACATTCAAGTTTTAAATAACGACAGTTTATTGAATTATTAAATGTGATTGAGATACATCGATAATCAAATTAAATTTAATTTAGACATATTTAGAAAAAAGTAAAGGTTAATTTGATAAATCCTAATATATATACATTTCATTGAAACCATTTAAGGAAATGTTTATATATATTGTACATAGTATAATATAATTATCCTGTGATAAATATCATGAGCCATGTTAAAATCAAGTAAATCAAATAATTCTACTAAAAAGAAAGTTAAAAGGACCAAGGAAAAGAAGAATAATTCTAGGTTTGTATTCAAATTTTTTTATTATTATGTACTATTTGATATCTCAGTATACACATTTACTTGATTATTGTTTCAATATATTTTATACTACTTTAATCATAATACACATTTTTATATGAACTTTCAGTAAGTCACAGAATACAAAAAATGAAAAAGTGACAGATGTTGTAAAAAATATAAAACAGAATATTAAACCATCACAATTGCATGGTGTAAGTATTAATAAATTTTTTAGAGTGCGTAGAAATATGAATTGAAGTATTTTTAATAGATATTTATTGTATGCATTATTTTCAGATATGCAATTCATCTGAACAATCTCAAAGTTCTTCAATTACTCAATTAAATAATGTTTCGAATCAGAAAGATATAGAAAGAAATTCAATAGAAAATAAAAATATGACATTTCAAATTTATGCTAATAATCCACCTTCATTTAATAGTTCTTATTTAACAACAAAGGATCTTTCATTGAAAAGAAACCCAGATGATCTGTTTAATTTAATTTATTCGGAACAAGTTACTTTAACTCTACCAAATCGATCATGGTCAATATATTTTACAGAAATACCAATTCGTTGCATTGTTGTGAGTGAAATAACTTTACATCATGATAGTGGATTAGGATTTATACCTCTTTACACAAAACAAGTATGAATTAAATTTATAATATTTTGTTTTATCATGACACAATATTCCTTTTTTTATAAATTGTAAGCAATCATTATTATATTTATATTTCTTTTCAGATTATCTTTCATGAAAAAATGTCATATGAAATTTTTTTATTTAATTCAAAAGCTTCAGAAAAAAATTTGTCTCCGATAGAAACAATAACAGATGTAATGAATATTATAACATATACGAATAATTTGAAACTTTGTAGTGGTGGGCCTGCAGTAAGTCTGTATAATAATATTAATATAGAATGTGCTTATAGAGATAACAAGGAAAAATGGAGACACAATTTATGTAGTTTGGAAGTAAGTGAAGGCGATACATGTGAATTATGTCTTTCGCTAAAAGATATATTAAATCGACATGTACAACGTAATAAATCATCATCAAGAACAAAAAATTTTAATGGTTCTGGAAAAAGAAAAAGAACATCTCTACATTAATGATATAAAAAATAATATTTAAGAGATAAGGTATGACAGATAATTGAAAATCTTATTATTGATCGATAGACAGTGTTCTATGAATGGGGAATTATATTATTGACAAAAAAACAAATCCAAATTTAATTTCAGATATAAATTTTTAGCTTTTCAATGTTTCTACTTTTATATAATTAAGCTTCCAGGAAATAATTGTCAAATAGCTTTATATTATAGATACTGTTAATAATATATGTTTTATATATATACATACATACATACATATATATATGTATATACCATATATATATACATATATATATATATTTTTTATTTGTTTATAAAAATTAAAGAAGAAATAAAACATTAATTTGAATATATAATATTTATGTTGTTAACTGTATGTCTGTGTTTATAAGTATCTAATATATATATATATATATATATATATATATATATATATATGTATTTATTTAATCATAATATATATTTAATCATTAGGATTAATTAAAAATTTGAAAAAATATCTTAATTTTAAAGACATTTAGAATTGAATTGTTTTAATATAACAATATTTGCAATAATTTATATGGAATAATTTAAAACTTTGGAAGCAACAGTTTTTAGGAAGCAGGAGGATCTTTATTTAAAACATACACTTTGCATTTCTATATTAGAGACTGTTATAATTTATTTCATATAAACATTTGATACAATTTTATGTTTTTACTTGTAGTAGTGTTTATTTTTATCGGAATTAATACAGTAATTAGATTCTATAGAATATAATATATTATAGTTAAATGGATGGAGTAATGAAGAGTGATCAAGATTCGATTTGGCATGATATACAATGATGTTATCAGTGTACTTCGATTGATTATGAGAATTGAAAATGAACTTTTTTTCGTGACGTATAAAGCAAACGTTTTCATCGTAAAACAATAAAGCGGTAAGATTAATATGTTATCTAAAAGGGTGCACACACACACCGAAGGGATACCGTCGATCATTTATTAAATTTCGACAAGTTGAAGAGTTTCATCGACTTTGAAATCTCGAAAAAGCTAGGCGTATTATTTATTCATTAATTGCATGTCTCATATATTTCCCTAATGATTTGGAAAATCAAGAAACATGTTTTTTCTTCCCTTTTCTTATTTTTTTTTAATTCGATCAATCGAATGCTAATGTGATAACTTTGGAGTATTAAAATCGTTGATATTTAAGTTTTACAATATCCAATAAAAGAAATATTAAAAAAAATAATTAGCTTTATAAAAGATATGTTTGCGTATAGCTATATCCGCAAACGTTGAGACATACGGCTTGCATATATTACCAAATTTTGTTGAATAAGAACTTTATAAATAAATTTAGTTTGTTACTTGTTAAATAAATATTTTTAATGATCATATTGTGACAATAAAAGTTTCGTAAACTTTTTATTATTTCCAAATCATATGTATCTACTTTACAACTGATGGAAATGAAGTTTTATTTTTTATCGACAGTCCGGATTTAGAATAAAATGTTTTATAAAGAATCGTAGGATAAAGTACATATTGTTGTGAAAAATTATATGTGTATATATATATATATATATATATATATATATATATATATCATTATTAATGAGAATGAGTTTCATTGGTATACATGGGTGTGTATGTATCCGTTAAGCGGATAGGCTTTATACTAAGAATAAGCTTCATATGTATAAAATTTCTGACATTATTAAGGATCAACTTGAGATTTTTCTCTAGAACGACTGAAAAATAGTATGATCCGTTTGATATGAGCAGCTACCTGCATTAATTTTCTACCGTATCTTATCCTAATCGTGTTCGTAAATGTGTACCTTATAATAAATATACAGTAAATATACATTTATGTTCAGATTGTGACAATATTCTCGTATCGCTCTGCGTGAGTACTAACTTATTTATATATATATATATATATTTATATATATTATGTTAATTATTAATTATTTAAACGGAACAAAACGACATGCTAAAAAGTATATTCATTGTATACATACATTTTTTAATATATTTCTATAACATTCCAATGATTATTATTTTCACATATAGTATTCAAGATTGTCTATGGATTTATTGATAAAACACGGGTATATCGTCACAATTTAAACACAGTGTTACTAATTCGCATCATATATGGACTAGACTCGATTATCTCTAATAATAGTACTTTTCTTACTGTGTAAAATATTGCAAGGAAAAAGAAAAATATTTATATTAAATGTAATAATGAGAAATTGGAAATGTGTTTTATACTTTTAATGTTTAAGCACTCAGGTCGAGGGGGAGGGTCGAAGCGAACTATTATGCTATATGGATTTGAAATTCAAAAAAAAAAAAAAAAAAAGAAAAGAAAAGAAAAGAAAAAATAACGAAAACTACCAACTATATATATTTATCTCTTTATATTTCAATTTTTTAATTGTTAAAGTATTTATTTTAATTGGCAACGAAACGAATAACATTAAGTCCATAAACGAAAGACTTTAGTTATAAGGCAAATAATATTTCGTATAATTTATTGAAATTTGTTCATTTCAATAATAAAACGTCAAAATAAAAAATAATCAGATTACGCCAAATAATTATTGTAAATATAGAAAATGTCTTCTCCTTTTTTCTTCTTTCTTTCTTTCTTTCTTTTTTTTTTCAGTTCAAACGATCTTTTTTCTATTTTTTTTTTTAACAATACGCTCCGACCGTATTACAGCTATACCTATTTCATTCATTCATTCATTTTATTGCAAAGTCAATTAGGATTTGCATTAGCGAACAATGATAAGGGAACATTTTATCGAGTGTTAACATATTGCAGTGCCACATACGAACAACGCAGCAGTTTGATATTAAAAATAATTGTTATAGAAAATTAGAAATGTTATTAATCAATCAATCAATCAACCAATCAATCAATCAATCAATCAATCAATCAATCAATCAATCAATCTATCTATCAATCAATCAATTAATTATTTCATCGTATCGTAATAAATAATATGTCACCCGCGCGCAGCGAAATATCTTTATTTTATGAAAATATGTATAATCAAATAGTCATATAATTCGTGAGCAATTATTTGACTTTGCAAATGTGAATATTTGATTAAAGTTATGGAAGGCTCGCTTAGCTCTGCTAAATATGCGTTTTACACATGTACATGTATAAATTAATTAAGTACAAAAATTACAAACTTATTAACAGAATATATTGGCAAGACTGGGGATCGGCCGGATGAGAATTACGGTTGTATGTTTGTTCAATAGCTTTTTTTTCTTTTTTCCTTTTTTTTTTTTTTTTGATCGTCGGCAGGAAGAATATTGAACCTTTCTTATTTATCTCTGTTTCTCTTATTTCTTCTTTTTTTTCCCCTTAATGTTTCATTATCTTTCGAATCGTTAGCCTTTGACGAAGTGTTTTGTATTTTTGTAGAAAGATTTCTGAAAGAATCGTTGAATCGATCATTAAAAAAAAAACAAAAAAAAAATAAATTTTCTATCAAATTTATCTTTATACTTTGTTATCTTCATATTTGGAATTTTTCCAAAATTTTATCCACAGTTTTCGATTAATCTTTCTACAAAGACCGCAATTTCGTTCGTTTCATGATGGCCATCGTTAAAATTTCATTCGCGTCTTAAAGTAGCCAAATATGTGCAAGGAAGCCATGATTCGCTTAGGAAATGTGATTAAAACTTTCTATTACAAAATACAATTTTCGAAATTCGTTTTTACTTTTCTTTGTGTCTGTTCGTTTCCTCTTTTTTTTTTGTTTTTTTTTTGTACAAAAGGGGTGATGTCATTTAAGTGATATGTGAAAAGTGATATTTATTACGAAGGAAGAGAATTTCTTTTTTTTTTTTTTTCTTTTCATTTAAAATTTCTTTATCTATTAAGAGAGAGATAGAGAGAAAGAGAGAGAGGGAGAGAGAGAGAGAGAGAGAGAGAGAGAGAGAGAGAGAGAGAGAGAGAGAGAGAGAGAGAGAGAGAGAGAGAGAGAGAGAAGAGATTTTTTTTTTAAGCATTAAAGCCTTAACGCGGTGAACTTAGAGAATCGCTTACGTGTACGCATGGAACATCGACAATATTTCTTATAATCTTTGGAGCAAGTAGTAGGCATTTGCTACTTGCACGTCGCTTTATAATCATACTTATCTAAAGTCTTTCAAAATTCATATAATTCCTCTTTAACATTCTTCTTATCGATAGTATGTATATATATATGTATGTATGTATGTATGTATGTATGTATGTATGTATGTATGTATGTATGTATGTATGTATGTATGTATGTATGTATGTATGTATATATGTAGGTGTGACTGCAAGTGTCATTTAGAAAAAGATATTGCTTGCAGTGTGTGCACGATATTCGTTTTCTCTATCTCTTTTCTTCTTCTTTTCTTTCTTTTTCCGCCCCTCCCTCTTTGATTTATTCTTTTTTGCATTCGTTTAGCAAACGTGAAATCTCTCTCTTTGTCTCCTTTTTTTTTTCCTTTATTTCCTTTTCATTTTCTCACACCTCATATATATTTCGCTTAATTCGAATATTCGCCCTTGAAGAATATTGCATTCGATTTACCTAAGACGTATCACAGAATTAACATTTCTTTTCTTAATTAACGAAACAAACAAAAATTAAGAAGAAATAAGTAAGAAAAGAAAAGAAAAGAAAAAAAAATAAAGGAAAAAAAAAATGGAATCGTATATAAACATAATAGTACGCTAAGAAAACGACAATCGATTTCATCCTCGATTATCATCCGAAATATAGTTACCGCGAAAATAAATTAAATTCGTAAATGTGTTGCGTTTCGTTGTTGATAATACAATCGTAAAATAAATTTTGTGCTTTTTATCGAATGAATAATACCGATGAGATTTAATTGCACCGGTAAATAAACGATAAATTTCATTTATAATTAGCACGCTCATCTCGATCTCCCATTTACCTAGGACGCTTCGATATATAAAGGAAACTTGGGGAAATTTTCTAAAATCGTCTCTCTTTAGTACTTTATGTTCCAGTACCCTGATATCCTAGATAGAGATCACTCCGCTTATAATTGATAACGAGAAAAAGAAAAGATGAAGGTGAAACGATCGGGATCGTTTCACGATAGTTCAGTTCTACCGTAGTTAATTCTCAATCGAGATAGACGATAGGATACCATAGAGATAGTGAAGATGCTTGTCCTTATAACTTATCGATATTACGGATAAATTAATATATAATGAAAGAGATATTAAACCACGTAATGAGTATATATTACAATACCATATGAATATTCTTAAAAGTTAATAGTTTAACCGGCATTATCTGTATGATACAGTCACGTGATTTGTAATCCGTCTCGGTGAGGACATCTCCATTGAGATACCTGAAAAGTTTAGATAAAATCGTGTGCGTGTGTGCGTGTTCTTTTTTTTTTTTTTTTTTAAAGGAATACCTATCTTATTATTATTATTATTATATGAATAAGTTCATAAGTAAGCAAAACGATCTATAAAACTTCTTACCATGATCACTGAGATAAAGGGACGTTGTGGCGGTGATGGGGCTATTGGTTGAGCAGGGTGTTGGTCACCTCAGAGATGGACAGCAAAGGACTCCCGGCGTCCGGTTTGGAATCTGTGGTACAGTTGAGCCCACCGTTGCCGCCGTCGATGAGCCCACTACGTGATGGTGGTGGTGGTGGTGGTGGTGCGGAGGATGATACAATACGTTGCTGTTGTTGGTGGTGCTGTCCGAGCCTAGAGACATGCCCATGCCCATGCCCATGCCCATGCCTATTCCCACCGCAGTCCCCGCTGCCGCACCTGACGGTGGTGTGCTGTAACCAAAAGTATATTCCTATTGGTTACCTTACGACATCTTCACCATGCCTATCCGTATCAGTAACGTGCAATCAAAATGTGGGGCTCAGTCACGATTACTTCGACATATGACCCAACCGATATTCGATCAATAAATATACCTTTTCCTTTATTATCAAGCTCCAAAGTCTTTCAGAGATTAGAATCATTAAAAAATAACGAATTTGTATGGTACATATGTCTATTCGTTTTTATATTATTTATATTAGTTTCCATGCGATGACTTTATGATCTACACGATACGACCGCGAAATTCTTTTTGAACTCGACTTCGTTGTGCGCAAAGAATGGGAGGGAGAGAAAGATAAAAAGAAAGAAATAAAAAGAGCTAGCGAGCGAGAGAGATCTATACAATATCACGAAACGGAATTCGTTCGTGTTAGGGAACTTTAAATCTCGCTCACCGTACGACTTATTTCACTGTATACTCGTTTGTTAATATTATAGCGATCTCCCGTATCGTATGGTTTTTATTTTTTTTTTTTTTCAAATATGATAGTACGTAAAGATTAGTTCGTTTAAAAGAACAGTGAAAGTCATAATAAAAGTTGTGAGGTAGCGGTGACACTCACTGGGGCGTGTGCCTTGGTGGTGCGGGGTGGTGATGGTGGTAGGGATAGTACTGGTAGTGATGGTGGTGTTGCACTCCTTGCCATACCTCGGAGCCCGCTTCCCCGTGGCCATGGCCTGGATGAGAGTGCGCGTATCCTATGCTGCTCGCTGTAGCGGCCGCCGCTGCTGCTGCTGCGGCAGCAGCTGCCTGATATTGGGTCGTGGTGGCAGGATACTGTGCCTGATGTTGCTGCGATTGTGGTTGTTGTTGATGATGTTGCTGCTGCGATTGTGGCTGTTGTTGTTGTTGTTGTTGCTGTTGCTGTTGCTGTTGCTGTTGCTGTTGCTGTTGCTGCTGCTGCTGCTGCTGCTGTTGTTGCTGTTGCTGTTGCTGTTGCTGCTGTTGTTGTTGCTGTTGCTGTTGTTGAGTTTGTTGTTGAGACGTTTGCTGTTGTTGAGCGTGATGCTGTTTGTTTCTCGGAGGACTGGAGGCTGTTACAGTTTGCTGTTGATCGCTAGGAGACGTTTGTCTCCACTTGCAATCACCGTTCATAGAATTCATCTCCGCGAGAGACTTCAAAGGATCGCCAGTATTCGGAGCGTTCGTCGAGTGCGTAGAGGAATGCGTCGAATGAGGCGTCGGTGGGCTGTAGCTACCATTGTTTCTCGGTGGTGTACGAGAAGGAGGAGCTCCCCACATGAGAACCGTTTGCCGTGGCGCCTCATTTCCGTATACTTCTGGCTTAACGTCCTCCATTTTCGGAGTAAGAACTCCGTTGGTTGTTCCGGTAACCGGTGAACTTCCGGCCGAGTTGCTGGAGGAGGCACCGCCTTCGAGCGAGTGCCTGCTTCCGGCGCGAGCGACGTTGATGTCTGCCGTCGTAACGTGCATCGTCGACGCACTGGCGACCGGACTGGCCGCGTAAGGGGAACCACTCACGCTACTCGGATGTCTACTTGCTTCGACGTAGTTGTACTTGGGTGATTCACCGCTACCAAGTTGCTGACAATACAGCTTTTCCTCCGTTTTGCTAGTTAGTTGATGGGTCTCGTAGGTCGGTAGGGATACGTCAATGAAGCCATTGTAGGGTGTACTCGTGTGATATTCTGGATAGTACGAGCCAAGTGGCCTGTATTGAAAGAGATTCTCTGTAGCTGCGGTAAGGTACCTAATCATGACAAAAAGAAAAACATAAATTCGATCGTGAGAACGAACGAGTTAGTACGAAAAACGAGTAGATGTTAGATGGTATATAATTTACCTGTTATCCAGCGCACTGGCTGGATAGAGCGTTTGATGGTAATTACTCGTATGACCGATGTAAGTAGTCAACGATGGATCGGCACTCGCAGCTACGGCTGTTGGTGCGTAAGGTGTAGGATACATCGTGTTTAGATTACTGTAAGCCGCAGCGACCGCGGCCGCGGCACTACTATCGGCCGTGAGATAATCCACGGACGCCATCGTAGGTGTAGCTGGGGGTGATACCGAGGATTGTGCTGAGAGTTTAGTCCTTTTACTTCGGCACGTCGAAAGGAAGTCGCGCAATTGAGTTTTGTATCTTCTGTTCACCCTTTGTGGCGTTGATTGAGTCGGAAGAGTAGGTGTCATGACGGAACCCGTTAAACTATCACTGTCGGAGAAGTAACTGTTGGTTAAACCAGCGTCCAGGTAGCTCACTTTGAAGTCCATGGTTCGCTTGCCCAACAAATCTCTTCCTTCTTCTTCCCTACGATGGAATGTAACGAAATCGTAAATTATTTCGTTTTATCAATGATATATCGAATTTTCAAAGATACTCACATCAATGGGCGATGAGTGCTTATTACAAAATCTGGCTTTGAATTTTTATATACCAGCCTAGAACTAGTCTGCAACCATTGCCATCCACCGTCTTTCGTTTGGAATCTATATGCTATCATTCCAGATGCTCCCGTTTTTAATACTGCAATCATATATAATACGAAACGATTTGATACATATTTTTTGAACGTGAAACGAATAAGATGCGTCCTCGCCGAACGATTTAAACTTACATTCTTGATGAGCACTAGCTACGTAAGCTAGATCATCGTAATGAACGAGATCGTAACCACCCAAATTGGCAAGTTCAACGTCCGTATATCCTAAAAGCATTTTCCCTCGTTGATCCATCGATACCAGTCCAAGATCTAATTTGTGTTTGCTCTTAAACATGACTTCTTTCTGTGGTACTTCCAAAAGCGAGGGTGGCCCGAATGGTATACACAAGGCGAATAATGCCAATGGCGGCTCTTCGGTTTTTCTATTTTGTCCGTGAAGTACTTTAACTCGTCCCCTGATATCCAAGCGCTGAAAGAAACATTTTTGTAAGATATCATTCGCACGGATTTAGTTAGAACATAAATCTAATAATTATCTTTTCGACGAAGATCGAGCTGAATAGCTCTATAATAATTTGTAATGTAAATTTTTTTCTGCTTCCTTTTTTTTTTACTTTCTACTATAAAAACTTCAGTCGCGCGAATGGATACATATATCCTCGTTGGGTCGAGAGATACCGCCAAGGGTGGGAGGGTCGGACTCATTGCTAAACCTTTTACGCCGTGAACCTTTTACGATTACAGTTTCATTTTCATAAACGTCAAAGCGGTCCTGTTTTTGCGAAGGCGTTCACGGCCCTCTCGGACTACGACTTTCCTCCTCTCTTGTTCCCGTCTCAAAGCAAAATCGTTCTTGTCCTTTTACAGCTATATGTATACACAAGTCTTTGTCCTTTGGCTTACCTTCGACGGAACATGTATACCTGTACATCTGTCGTGTGTTTGTCCTAAGATAATTAGTGTTTTACTGCTTCTACGTCTCGCTATACATCGCCGAGTTGACTCGGGTTTTGCTCTCCATATTTGATTTATTTTATACCTCTTTCCTTGACCGCACTGTGCCCGCAAAACGAGACAGAGATAAGATAGATACCGAGCATCGACGAAATAACACGGCTAGTTCTAATCTCTGCTTCATTTTATTATACACACAAACACACACACACACACATATATATTTTTCTTTTTATCTATACTTTATGTAATATATCAGATTAATTCATAAATAAGTGTCATTATAAATAATGAATTCGTTCTAATAAAATAACACTTACTTATGAATCAATCCAACATGCAAGAAAAAAAAAAATACTATCTTAAACCGATACTAATATTTGTATCTACCGGACATTGTAACAAACTAAATGGGATATAAAATAATCAAATGTAACGGGGTTATAAAATCAAGGATTATTTTTTTCCCCTCGCGATCGATAAACGGAGAAAGAAAAAGAAGGAGAAAAAGAAAGAAAGAGAGATAGAGAGAAAGAGCTAAGGAAAAAATATTTTCCTCGTTGAAAAAAAATATATGGCGAGTTCGAGATTGGTCCTCCGTTCATTCTTGAAGGAGATAGGAACGTGCAATTTCGTTCTCGCGGAAAAACGAAGGAGAGCACGACGGTAAGAGATGTACGTAATGTATCTACGTACATAAAGGAAAGAAAGGGAGGTAGAAAGAACGATAGGAAGGAAGGAGGGTAGGTATGTAAGTGTAGAAGGAAAAAAGGCAATTACTTGGGTCGACGGGGAAACGACGATGGCAACGGATGACCACGAAACGGAGGTTGTCTTCTCACTCCCCTTTCTCCGGCCCTACCCCTTTATGACAGTGAAATTATTAATTACTGTTTTGTATGCCGGCACTTTGCTTTTGTCAGCGTGGAGAAACGTCGTGAGCGCGACCGCAATGCGCTCAGTAATCCTCCCTATCCTCCTCCTCCACCTCCACCTCCACCTCCACTTCCTCCTTCTTCTCCTCCTCCTCCTCCTCCTCCTTCTTCTCTTTCTCTTCCTCCCCCACTTCCTCCTCATCCTACCTACAACTACTCTGCTTACTCATTTCACTCTTCTCGTTTCCATGTAGATAGGATTCTCTTTTTGCGATCTCAGAAATTCATTCGAAAGAACACGACCATTTTTATCACGTGCTTAAACCATCCCTTATCAATGCTGACTATAGTCAACCCAAGAATATTCTTCATGAACTTAAAGTACTCTAGATTAACGTAGCATATCTTAATATCTTCATGGCAACAAACGATCCTTATCATGACGTATATTTCTTTATTAATTCGTATTACGTCGAGATGTAGTATATATAAATGGTCATTTTTTTCAAGACTATCTTTTATTTCTTTTTTTGCGTTTCTTTTTTTCTTTTTTATGAAACAAAAAGAAATGGATAATTTGCTGATTAATTTGATGTATATTTCATTGATTTTGGAATTGTCTATATTTAATGTAATTTTGTTTAATTAGCTTAATATTAATTTCTACCATATTTCATTCAACGAAGTTTGAGAAATAAGCTCGTAAAGCATGTATAAATGACCTGAAAAAGTTTCATTAAGTAGCATGAAGTACTTCTTGGGAAAATATGTCATGAAGTTAGAAAATGTAATATTGGTAAGATATGTTATTTACAATGTCCTTAATTTGATATATCTAACTTTAGTAAAAAGTTAGAAGATATAATATCTCTTTATGATATAACTTAAGTTAAACTTAAATTTAATTTTAATAAGGAGTTAAATAAGTGAGATAAGACAAGAGTTTAAGATAAGTTTCTAGATAAATAAAATCACATTTTGCGATCTCGGAAATTTATTTGAAAAAAATGATCATTACTACGATCTCAAACTTTCCCCTTTATTAAAGCCGACTATAGTCATCTAATACAGCTCGCTGTATAATGAACGTGATTACGACTATAGTCAATCGACAAAATTCTTTATGTATTAAGAACTCTAATCGAACTTGGCATGTCTTAATATCTTCGTGGTAAGTAATATTCTTTATCCTGACATATATTTTTTTTAATTCGTTCTGTATAATTTCGTATATATATATATATATATATATATATATATATATATATCGTTTCTAGATAATTGATTTGATGTAATTTTAATAAGAATTAAGAAAAAAATAAAAAAAATTTTAATAATTTGTGTAATTACGAATAATTGCAAGTCTGATTCTGAGAAAAACTTCACCTTGACAATATTGACGTCCTTTTGTATATTTTTTTTCTTTTCTCGTTATTTAAGAAGTTAAATGAGGAGTTATTTAAGTAGGTAAAGACTTTCACTTACCAAAAATCCCGATGTATTGTCCAAAAGACAACGGAAGCGGACGGTAAAACTACGCTCAAGAAGATGACTGTGTTGGGGTGAGAGTGCATCGTGAAGCGGTAAATTAGCATTTTCAGCAGGTAAAAACGAATTCCACATTAATTGTCTCTGTAATTCTTCTCGATCTTCGCTATGCACCAACTCGTAAACGCTTTGATGAACGATATCCGACTGAAATGAAAAAAACGATCACGTTTAGGCATTATATCGATATCAATCGAATTATTCTCCTTAATTATTCATATGAAATTATATTTCGATATTTACATATTGTATATTAATCTTTAGAAAATTCGTTTAAGTAACCAAAAGTGTTTACTTTCAGCTCATTTTTTAGATAAAATCATTTAATAGTATAATCGATGATTTTATATATAAGTATAGAGAATATATATAAAATTATATGTACGTTTATTTAAATATTTATATTTTGCAAGGGTTGTCAAGACAGCAGAGTGGCGCAGTGGAAGCGTGCTGGGCCCATAACCCAGAGGTCCGTGGATCGAAACCACGCTCTGCTAGGGGTGTATTTTTTTTTCTTTTTTCTTCTCATAACTTTTCATCTCTTTTCTTAGAAATAAAATAATAATAGCTTTTATACGCACACACACATACATACATATATATTTAAATATATATATGTATATATATGTGTATTTTTTTCTTCGCGAGTCACGTTCAGTTATATTATTAAACGTTAGCTATGACTCATTTCTCGTTTTCTATGCATCATCAAGAGAGCCGCATATCGCGCGTATTACAATAATTTTACTTACGCAAATATCCAACGTACGTTGTAAAATTGAAAATGCAAGTGAACCTATCGCACTAAATAAACGGTTAAATATTTGTTTATGTAAAAAAGATAAAGGATATCTTCGATCGTGATAGGAGTAGCAAGTAGTAAGTAAGTACTTACTAGGCAGGCTTTGATGATTACACGTTATCGTTACTTTCGTGCCAGCGACTTCGTTTCTCTTTTCTTAATAATTCTTATTAATTTAATCTAAAGAAAAAAGTACATATAAGAGATAAAATTCTCTCTTTTCTTTTCTTTTTTTTCCTTTTTCCTTTTCACAAAATAAAAAATAATCCAGAGAGAAGCAGAGTGGCGCAGTGGAAGCGTGCTGGGCCCATAACCCAGAGGTCCGTGGATCGAAACCACGCTCTGCTAGATGTAATATATTTTTTACAAAATATTTTTACGAATTCCAAGCGAGTTATTGATTTTCTTTTTACGAGGAAGCTGGTTCAATTGACACGAATCCGTAATTCATAAGAACGTGTCGTTGTCGAATAGACATCATATTCTCTTTTGAATACTTTCGTTCTATCAATAGATAAAATAAGTATTCAATAGGATGTTTAGGACATGACTTTGTCATGTATTTCACTATGTCTAACCATATCGATTCTTCTGCTTGCAAACCAATTGAAAACAAGTAGAATCGTTTGATTTTCTTGCAAAATTTGTTGAGTAAGATTTATATAGGAAAAAACAAAAAAAATAAAATAAAAAGAGAGAGAGCGAGAGAGAGAGAGAGAGAGAGAGAGAGAAAGAGGAAATGAGATATTTACCAGAGGAATGAGATACTTACTAAGATATTAGAATTTATTTTAGTAGACGAAGACGAAGACGAAGAAGAAGGTATGCGAACGATAGAAAGAAAAGTAGAAGGAGGATGACTCGAGAAGCGATGGCATTAAGAGAAATCTTTTTTCTCAACCTCCCTCGTTCTCTCTCTCTCTCTCTCTCTCTCTCTCTCTCTTTCTCTCTCTCTGTTTGTTAAAATAAAACGTTTCGAATGCGAACGGTACGGTGGAGTGGCATTATTTCAGGAAATATCAGATCGGTCGTGACGGCGTGCAGCGACACAAGCGCATATACGGCCCATGTACCTACACGTGTTCGACGCACTTTATCGCGCATAATTAATCCAGACTAGCTCGGCCTCGAATGATGAGTCTCCGCACGACAGCGGCGCATAGTTTTACCCTTTAGAGGCGGTCATGCTCGTCGTCGTACTAGCTTCTAACCTGAGCGACAGAGACGGAGACGGACAGAGACAGAAAGACAGAGAGAAAGAGAGAGAGAGAGAGAGAGAGAGAGAGAGAGAGAGAGAGAGAGAGAGAGAGAGAGAGATCTAAGATGTTGGTGAAGGTGTAAAGTGAGAGAAAAAGAGCTAATCAATCCGGCGCCGTACGGTACAAGAAGAAAGAGAGAAAGAGAAAGAAAGAGAGAGAGAGAGAGAGAGAGAGAGAGAAGGATACCTCGAGCATAGGTGTAACCGCGTGACTTTTAATCCGATAATCGGTGTGCCGGTGCAGCACACGCATCTCTGAACGTTCCTGAACTGAAATAAACCTTGGTACTACTCGAGAATAGATCGACTCGGCTCGTTCGACCATTACCTGGTCATGGCTGTCAGGACAGGCTCTGCTCGCTGCGAATAATATAATAAATCACGTGCTAGAGACGACGTGTAAGAGAGAAAGAAAGAGAGAGAGAGAAAGAGAGAGAGAGAGAGATCACAACGTTAGTCTCGCGTTAACGTTTCTAAACGAAGAACGTCGTTGCACTGCCGATGCACTGACACCTTCTCTTTCTATTTATTTCTCTCTCTCTCTCTCTCTCTCACTTTCTGTCTCTACCTTTTTCTGTCTACCTCTTTATATACGCGCGTGTACGCGCGTGTACATTTCGTGCACGGACGAATCTCGGGGTATCAGCGCCGTGAGGATCTCACGACTTCCATGTTACCCGCGCACCATCCCTGCCATTATGCGCGCACGTACCCGATTCTACGGTGTACCGTATACCATATAACGTGTTATACACAGATATACATATATATGTGTATATATATATATATATATATATATATATATATATATATATATATATATTATACACACACACCCACGCACGGACATCGATACACACCCACGAGCGCACGCATATACATATAGACAAACTATGTTTAACCGTAAGACAGCATTTTCCAAAGTGAAAATGTCGGGGAGAAGCATAATATGGCATATCGAACTTTCACCAATCCCGACGTCTTTCGCGGTAAATCATTTTTTTTTTTTACTTTCCCCTTTCTTTCTTTTTTCTTTTTGTCCCTTTTACCCTCTTTCTCTCTCTCCCCTTCTCCCTCTTTTGCATCGTTTCTTTTTCTTCCTTTTGTTTCCGTTTTCTTTTCATCGATTTATCACAGCCCGTCGCCATTCGTGGCGGTGACGACGATGGTGATGGTGATGGTGATGGTGATGGTGGTGGTGGTGGTGGTGGTGCTAGTGGTGGTGGTGATGTTGATGGCGGTGGTGTTGGTACTGCTGGTGGTGGTGGCATTATCGGAGTTCGAAACTGAAACGGAAACCGAAACAAGAGACCGACTCCGCGTCTCGTAAAACTCTCACCGTCCCGATAAATATATAGCAAGAGCTATCGCAAAATCGTTCGTACGAACGAAACAGCAGGTAAGGGGGATAGTAGTCGCCGCCTCGAGAAAGGAGTCCCATGAAGTTCTTCTCCATGGGATCCAATGAATTCGAGCGTCCCGTTTCCCGCGGTTAACCGTCTAGTCGCAACCCTGCTGCGATCGCGCGGACGCGATCCGTGAATGGTGGAGGAACGACTTGTTTCGTTTGCTCTAATTTTAATGAAGGATTATACACGATTTCTCTGCTAATCGATGTAAGAAAGTGATCCTACATTTATCTCTCTTTTCTCTCTCTCTCTTTCTCTTTCATTCTGTGTATCGAGTGTTCGCAATCGGATTAACCGAGATAGCAAAAGAACGTTTATTTCGAGTTCCCGACATCGGACATCGTTAAAGTAATTCGATATTACGTGTCGCTGGTTCTAGTCGACCCAAACTATATGAATATATGTACCTACTCAAAATCGAGCTTCACGAGCCTGGTCGACTTCACCGAGTTGTACCTTTGCTACCGGCTTTTCTATAAGACTTTTAGTCAACCTACAATCATAAGTTTCACTATAATGACTCGCCGTCACGTATTCGCCTATAATGGCACTCGAATTAAATCCCGACAGCTTTTATTAAGCGAGCTTAATCGTAAATTATATTTTAATTGCCGAACGATATAAAGAACTTTATACTGGGTTACTATAATTGGCACTGATTACCAACTACCTATGTAAATTATCTCGGATGTGTATGTATCTATGTAAGTATTTCGAACGAATTTTTATTCAATTATAAATATATAAAGTTTATGGAAAAGTCTATTATTTTTATTTCAGATCGTTAAAATTTTTACTGATTAACAAAGTCATATATTTCTAACGTAGGATTATAAAAAAACACGCGTATTACATTTGTAAGGGAAATTTGAGTTTTATATACTGAGTTACCACTGTATTAATGAATGAACGAACGAATGAACGAACGAACGAACGAACGAACGAACGAACGAACGAACGAACGAACGAATGAATGAAATCATACGGTACTACTGTTGTGTATCATCGAAAGTGTTAGTTCGCGAACGCTTATCGCTAAGTCGAAAGTATTAATAAAGTCAAGAATTTTGCCGAATTTCGTGAACTACCATCGCATATATCACGATCGATCTCTTCGTTGTCGATCCCTTCGGCACCGATCGTCGTCTCGTACATAAGTACTTACATAAATAGGTACTCTCATCGTTCACTCGGGAGCGAAAGATATTTTTCTTTTCTCTCTTTTTTTTTCTTTTTTTTTCCATTCGTTTTTCATGCCATGGCCGCTCGCGCGAGTTGAGGTCAGTTACCGAAGGCAAGGCGGCGGGCGGTTTGCCGGTAAGGTCCGTAACGTTTGTTACCATTGCTCGTTTAAATAATCTCGAAACATGTATCCGCGGGACGGAGCGGCCAACTCATGGATGGCTTTACGATCGACCCTCGTCGTTAATTAAGAGCTTGTAATTATTTAGTGGAGACGCTAGCGCACCCCCGTCGGCATCGGAGCAGTCTCGCTCCCTCGGCAGACTTGATTTACATTCCAACGAAGAATGCGTCGGCTTTGCCTCGCCTTACTCTTCCTCGCTTCACCTCACCTCACCTCACCTCACCTCACCTCACCTCACTTCACCTCGCCTCACCTCACCTCACCTTACCTCACTTCACCTCACCTCACCTTAGCTCACCATGGCACACCACGTCTTACCTCACCTCGCCTCGCTCTATTTCCTTTTTCTACTGCTTGCACCCTCCTTTCTTCCCACCACCACCAACCACCACCATCGCCACCTCCACCACCACCACTAGCACCACCATCTTCGTCCTCATCGAAACTCCCTCTCCGCTTTACTCACAAGCTTTGACTCTCCCTCCCACTGTAAGCAACAACAGTATCTTCGTTTTTCTCCTCTTTCGACGAATCTTCAAGTCTTCCAGTTCTCGTCTTCTTAGTTTTTCTCTCTCAATCACTCTTTCTCTCTCTTTCCCTCTCTCTCTCTCTCTCTCTCTCTCTCTCTCTCTCTCTCTAACTCGTTTTGTATAGATCAATATAAAATGAAAGATTCAAACTTAAAGGACTGTCGTAACGTTATTTGCGATAGATATATAAAAAACCTTTGGATTTGTGCGAATTGATCATATTTTATTCTTATCTTGCTCGGCTTAACGCCAATTTCTTCCCTTACTTACGTTCCTATAAAAAATGGTTACAAACGAAAGGAGAAGTATAAGACAGAGGACTTTCTCGTTATGTTAAACACTTTGTAAGATGACTCTTGAGCCGTTTAATAATCGAAAGATGTCTGATTCGTAAGGTCTAACCCTTTCTCAGCACGGCTTCCCTTAAAATCTTAACGTAGTACTCTCTGAAGCGTCGCATGAGAGGAAGAGAAAGAGAGAGAGAGAGAGAGAGAGAGAGAGAGAGAGAGAGAGAGAGAGAGAGAGAGACACACACACACACACACACGCACGCACACATACACACTGTCTTTCTCTCTCTATTTCTCTCTTTTTCTGGCGTTCGAACTTTGAAAATCGTTATCGCGATATTTCAGTGTCAGCTAGCAGCAGGTACCAAGGGTAAGCAGAAACGTACCAAGGTACGTCCGGGTACCGAAAAGACGCTGTCGAGAAATAAATCCAAGCTGGACACCGGGTGAAACCGATGGAACCGATTCGGTGCGATCAAAGGACCCGCTACAAATTGAAACAAATCAGGCAGGTAATAATAATTAATCCGAGCCGCTCATTAATAATCGGGACTGCCTTCTCTCGGTGCTTTCTCTCTCTCTCTCTCTCTCTCTCTCCCTGTTTTTCTTTCTTTCTTTCTCATCGTATGTATGGCCCCCAAGTGTATCTGTGTACAATATTTGTTGTGTGCACCCGTACAGATAAAGAATATAGACGAGTAAAGAAAAGGGGCGAGTATATTCGAAGAACGCACGAGTATGTGTTGGTATATATCTACGTATAATAATATATGTACATAGTAGATTCACCGAGTGGAATATCGCGGCCTCGAACATTGAGCTCTCAATTATGCCGGAGAATTATGAAGCCGCGTCAGCGTTTCATTCTTCCTCTCTCTCTCTTTCCATTTCTCTCTCTCTCTCTCTCTCTCTCTCTGTATATATATATATATATATATATATAAAAGTGTGTGTATATGTACATATATCTCTCCTTTTCTATCTTCCTCACTCCCTCGTTCTCCCTTTGTCTCTCGAACTCGCTCAACGAGAAAAGGGGTGAAAGGCGAGAGTGCTCCGGGGCAGCCCGATTGTGTCTTCATTAGTGGCTATTAATTGTCAAAACGTTGCCACATAATTTAGATGGGGCGCGAACGAGCCCTTGGAGCATTTGTATACGTACATATTTATATACGTATCCTACGTATGTATATTTCTGCGTATCTACTTACCTAGCACACATCTACTATTTACTCGATATACGAGAACGTAGTTACGCGCGCTAATAAAGAAAAGAACAGAACAGAAAGAGAAAAAGAGAGAAAGAGTAAAGAACGACGAAATACTTTTTCCTTTTTCATTGGATAAAACGCGTTTTATTTACGATATGTAAAAACGAAGAAAGAAGCATGCACGAGTTTCGTTAGAATTTCTCGACTTTTTCAGTCATCTTTTTTCTCCTTTTGTTTCTTTTTTCTTTTACTTCTCTCTCTCTCTCTCTCTCTTTTTTCTTTTTTCACTTTTTTTTTTCCTCAGCCCCTAAAACAATCGTCCATGTCCTCAAGGACATTCCTTCTACGTTTTTTCTTCTACGTTCGAGCATACTCCCCCACTTCTCTCTATATCTCACCATCTTCTTCTCATATTTCTCTCGAGGCACCCCCTTCCCCCATTTACCCTCCTTCACCATCCCTCCCTCCCCGCAACCCCCTTCTCCAGCGTCAGTCTCGCGGCCGATAAGGAACCTTTGACCTTTTGCTTAAGTTATTACTTTTATCCGGCACAGGTCACGGGGCATAAAGGCTCGTTGAGCATCGAATCGACTCTATCAGCCCAATTAAGCAGCCTGCCGAGGACTCGAAGCGTTTGCGAGACTCAATCCGTGGCTTTTTTTCCTCGTCGTCGCTCATACGATTCCTTTCCTCGCGGGTTTCTCGCGTGAGATATCGAACTAAAATGGACTCCTTCGGTGGTTCGATTTTCTTCTCTTTTATTTTTCTTATTCATTTTTCTTTTTTCCTTTTTTCCTTTTACTTTTCTTTTTCTTTGCTTTTTTCGTTTCCCCTGCGAGCACAGTAGTAGTTTCTTTTTAATCTTGGTCGTCGATATTATACTATATTATATTACATTGTATTGTATTGTACGATGTAGATTGTAAGACGATGCTTGTCATTATGTATTTCTACAAAGTCAAAGACAAGATACGTAGATAGTCCATATACATTGATGAAAATGTATATATACATATATATGTGTATATGGTATAAATATCATGTATGTACGTGTATGTATAAGTATGTATATATATATATATATATATGTTTGTGCATATTACGTGCATACTCTCGCACTTTTCTGCGGAGTTATAGGGCCGTGTAATCGCGTCGTCCGAAACGCCCTGCGATTATGCACTCGGATACACGGTCATCGAGTAGGGAAATCATCGTCCATCGTCGTCGTTCTCCTTTACAATGTGTGCACAAAGCGTTCGCGTGTATTACACTATTCAAGGGAAGAAGAATCCACCACACACGCGATCGCGCTAAGAAATTTTATAGGCGAGATGGGATGTCTATGTGTTTAAATTTCTTTCTTTCTTTCTTTCTTTCTCTCTTTCTTTTCTTCTGTCTCTAAATGCTGGTGATTTAGAAAAAAAAAAAAAATAATAAATAAATAAATAAAAGACAAGAAAGAAAACAAAAAAAAAAACAAAACAAAACGACGTTTTATAGTCGTTCGCGTGATTTTTCTACTAATCTTTTCTTTCTTTCTCTCTTTTCAATTTTGAAAACAAATTTCTGGACGTGGTCCGACTGGATCTTCTTCATCTTTTTCGATCGATATTTCTTTCGACATTTTCAAAATTATTTTACCTAATTAATAAATCTCGTGGTAAATCGATCGCGTATCCTTTTGCTTTTTTTTCCCTTCTGCTTTCTTGCGGGTAAATTTCGAAAATAACTTCTGAGTACGATTTCTCTTCGATCTTTCCTTTTCGTTTCTTTATTTTCTTTTTTTCTTTTTTTTTTTTTTCTTTACCGAGCGATTAGAAAATGTCAATCAAGTTTTCCGCTCGAGTGCGCGCTCATCGGCTCGAAAAATTATCGTTAAGAACTATGCGCGGGGTGCCTTTGCCGATCGGAAGCGTTTTCTACGATGTGTGCACAAAGCTTTCAGGTGTGACGAGGCATGATAAAGGTAATTTTGAATTTCTGATATCGCGATGACATCGTTGAGACGTCTAAATCTCGAGATTAGTCGTCGGACATGGAAAACGTCGGTGTTTTGCTTTTTATAAATATTTAATTAAACATCTGTCTATAATCAAAAAAAAAAAAAATGACGGCCAATAGTTACGTTAACAATGTTCTGAATTCTATTATCTCTCTCTCTCTCTCTTTCTTTGTCTCTTAAAAAAAAATTTTCGTGAAATCTCATTTCAGTCATCACATGACCGTAAAAAGATATTTAACCCGTCGCATTCCTAACTTTCTCTTCATATACATTTTCTTTCACACAGTTTATTCCAACTGTTGTATGAAAAAATTGTTAATAAAAAATCTTAAAGAACGACGATCGTGACACGATATAAGAATTTAAGATACTTAATATCGAGTAAAATTATTATCAAAACATTCGTTTCCATGCTCGATCGTATTAATAAGGATAGTAAAAGTTATATCAGAAGTCTCGTTAGGAAGCGAAGGACGGGAGTATTTTTTCCGTCTTTATTGTCGATAAAAATCGCGATCGAACGAACAGAAATTATCCCATTTTTCTAACGAGTATCGTCGTATCGTTTTCTAAAGTAAACGAAGGTGAACGAAGTGCTCCGTTGTGTTGGCTCGTTTGACGATCCTGTTTGCAGGACGTTATTAGCATTGAAAAATGTGTGCACGCTGTCGAGGGAAGAGTAAGGATACGTCGCGTTTGAGAAAGGGATGATGCTTGGGCAAACGTGACATGTACGGCAAACTTGACAAGGCTGGCGTGACTGTCGAGCGCGTGTAGGGTGTAGCCGTAGACGAACCGAGAGTAAACCGAACAATAATAAGGGTAAAACCCTTGGATTTTTCTTCGGTAGGCTTTATAGCTCTTGACACATATCATCAAGGGTGAAAAGTTTTCCCTTTCGTTGTCTTTCTGATAAATGTACAATGTTAAACGTTCGTTAAGCTATATTAGAAATCATTTCTAAATGCTTACCTGATGAAAGCCAAGGTAACTTTCTATGCTGTGAGTAGCGAAGAAAACCTCCCCGTCGCAAGTTAATATCAGCAGAAAACCGTTCAATGCCTGAAACAAGAATAGATATTCTTACTTAGATCGATCAATTAAACGGATTACTAATCGTTTCTTAGTTGTACGAATTAATAGAAAAGTTCAGAGCGTTTTAAAGAACTTTTTCCTCTGCGAGATTGGAGTTTTCTATGATTGAAAAAAAAAAAAAAAAGATAATAATAAAATAAAAGAAACGAACGAACGGACAAAAAATAAAAGAAAAGAGACAGCCAGAGAGAAAGAGAGAGAGAGAGAGAGAGAGAGAGAGAAAGGAGAAGAGAATTAAACTCGTGTGCCGCGGAGGAAACGCAGTAAACGAACGCCACTGTGTTTTGTGGCGTAGGGAGTTAAAACGTTGCGGAAAGTTTTCCCATTTATCGGTAGACCCGATACCGACAAATACCAAACGAGCTTGCGAACTCGAACGTTCGCATCGAAGCCCAAAATATCCGTTCCAGTTTCTAGCAGGTATTCGGTATAGGATTATACTAGCTGAGAAAACCATTTAACCCTCGGCCGCACCGTCGTTTCCGAGCTAAACGTGGATTGTTTTGTTTTATTTCGCCGAGCTCTGCCCCGTACCAGGCACGCCAGTTAGACCTTATTGTTCTGAAATATGGCGAGCGTTCGATATCTTCTACCGAATAGCATTTTATAAGAGAGAAAAAGAAAGAGATAACGAATTCCATCGTATTTCTTTGCATGCAAATCTTACTTGAATTCTGACTGCCATGCGTTCATCGAATAACGAAGAGAATCGATAGCCGATGTTTCCGTATTATCAATTCCGCCTTAGAAATATTTCATTTCGAACGTTTCAATAATTTCAAATAACGCGAAGCAAAGTAAAACGACATCGAACCGAATTCATTGTTTTACATATCATCTTTATCCTCGAACGTGAATATAAAAGAAACATTCTTAAGAATAAGTATATATACGATTAAATATCCTATCTAACAGGAGGATATAAAGATTAATTTATCGTTCTATGATATCTTCTTCTAAACAAAAAAGAAAAAGAAGAGAAAAAGATCGTCGATTTAATCGTACTTAAGGAAAATTATTTCCCTCTTTTCCCGATTGGAATTCGTAAAAATTATTTCTCCAAGTCGGATTACGAACGTAGAGGAAGCCCGTCCGAATAGAAAATGGTACCCATAGGAGTGATCGCATGCGCGGATGCTGCGTTTTGATTGGTTTATTCGGAGGGTGGGCCTTCTGCGTAGCGTCAATAGCGATGTGCGCTAGGGTGAGCTTCGAGTTTTCGAGCATCGTACGCTAACACAAGCTTACTTTTACTATATCGAGGATAGTGCCTCTCTAATAGGATTTTCTCGGCAGTGTTCTCCCCTCTTGTTATAGCTTAACCTTACCGTACCAGAGAAATGGCCGACATGGCCATTTCGTATAGCGAACGCATCGTCTCACGGGAACCTTTCTTACATGCGGAAGTATAATTGCAAGTTAATCCAATTACGAATCGATCTGTTGGATTTGCCTCAGGATTATTTACCTTACGAACATTTTCATCTTTCCCTTAGATCCTTTTTAAATGGATATTTTATATATATATAATATATAGATATATCTACAATCTCTAATTTCTATTTAATAAGTACAGTATCTCGATATACATACAACTGCTCATTAACGTAAGTCAAGAATATTTTCACTCTTGCGTTATCTTATAATTATCTATCTATCTAGTCATTCCTTATAACGTTTCTAATTGATATACATTTTTCTTTTTCAAGTTCATTCACTCGAGAGTATTTTCATCTTCGTGTCTTACATACTTTCTTCAATAATATTCACATATATCTACATATTTTTAGATCTATATATATATATATATATATTTATTTATATATAAATATCTATACGAATTGAAAAGTTTACGTATTGATGATACCTTACTTTTCAGAACATACATACATACATACATATACATATATATAATATACGTATGAATATTATGGTTACTATATATGATGTTAATAAAATAGAAATAAAATAGAGAATGATCGTGTCGTGTAAGAAGAAATGAAACGGATAGTCGCGGAAGTAGAAGCGTCGGTTTAAAGAAAACAAAGATTCCTATTTATCGCGTGAGCTCGGTGGAGAATCAGTCGCGTGCCACTCGCGAGTACTTGGCGTGTTCCGCCCAAGCGTGAACTCCTAATACCCCTTCATCCTCACCTTGACTCTCTCGTATTAGCTGCTAGCCGATAATACTTCACGCACGAAATCTTTCTTTCCGTTTTTCTTCGCGCTCGTGCGAGCGCGACTTCTATTAGAGCAAAGACGCACGAATAAACGACGAGATAAACAGACCGAAAGAATATCATCGATTCGTATCTAATTCATATTGCACACGTGCCTGAGATTTATTTTCTATTATTTATACATCTCTCTCTCTCTCTCTCTCTCTCTCTCTCTCTCTCTCTTTCTGTCTGTTTGCCTATCTATTTTCGCGAAATTTCCTTTCGTGCGACCCTGACACTTTGACCGACCTTCGTACGAGGAAAATGAATTCCCTTGTTCGTAGCCATCATCGTTTTCATACTCTTTCGACGATAGAGAAAAAAAATTAAGAAAAGAAGAGAGATTCAAAAAGAGAACAAAAAGAAAAAGAAGGAGAGAGAGAGAGAGAGAGAAGATAGAGAAAAAGAAAGAGAAGAAAGAAGGATGGTGGTGGGTGTCGATGCGAAAAGGGTGTATCGAAGTAAGATATTCTGCAGGAACGACTTCGGTAAGAAGGGGGGGGTGAGGAGGTGCTGCCAAGAGAGGGTCGGTGTGGTATCTAAGGGAGGAAAGGAGCACGCGATCAATACGCGGGAAGGACTAGCGGTGCCAGACCAAGGCGAGCCCCGTCGACCGGCAACCTAACCTCATATCATCCCATCCCATGCACCCACCCAACCTAAGCTTACCTTTGACTCACCTCGCCGCTCAGTCTCACTGACTGACTCACTGCCAATTGACTTCTCTCTTTCTCTCTCTTTCTCTTTCTATCTCTATCTCTATTTCTTTATTTCTCTCTTTCTCTCTCTCTCTCTCTCTCTGTCTCTGTCTCTCTGTCTCTCATTCTGTCTCCGTCTAATCTATCTCTTTCTATTTATCTCTTTTGCTCTTTAGATTTCGCTCTTTCGCCTTTGCTAAACCGACAATTTAAACGCTTTAAACCGAGTTACTTTAGGCCAACTGTGTGGGACACTTCCTTCCTTTAGTCCGGAGGCAGTGAAAGTATCGAAAGGTCTCTTAAAAATCCTACTACAACTGTACGAAGCTGTCTCGCTCGACGACCCTCTGCCTTTAACTCTCCTATCGATTTCAGAAACTTTCAATAGATTTAATGACTCGGAACGACTCGTTCGACCTCGACTATTCAACGATTAACGTACCGAAGGGAATTATTTCGAAAGATTTTTCTAGAGTTTCTTTTTCCTTCTATGATTACATATACATATATCTAACTATCTAACTATCTATCTATCTATCTATCTATATATATATATCTGTGTATTATTTATATCCACGTATTCATGTATATCTATTAGATATAACGAATTGGACGAATTAGCGATCGATCGAACGACAGAAAAGAAAATAGTTTCTAACGTCGTTTTGTCGTTTGGGAAAGATGTTCCTTCTCTTGTTAATTCTCCTTCACCCCCTTTTAAGTCTTCTCGAAAACGAAACTTACCTATCTTTCCTCACATAGGGAGCAATCAGGGCAGAGCAGACATGCAACCATCAGCAACAAGTAAGAGCCTTATAGCGTGGTGATCGAGTTGGTCGTTCGTACGTCCGTCCGTCAGTCCGTCAGTTCGTTCGTCCGTCCGTCCGTCCGTCCATCCATCAGTCCGTTCATCCGTTCATTCGTTCGTTCGTTCGTTCATTCGTTCGTTCTTTGGTTCCTTACTTCGTCGACTTATTACCTCTATACCGAATTCACTTAGGTTGGTGTTAGAGATCGCTTATGCGACCCAAACGCGAATCTAAATTACCTTGCTCACGTACCCTCGTCGCACAAAACCTATCGTCGTTCCATTCTTTTCGTTTCACGCGAGAATCGAGAAAAATAATCGATAGAAGTATTTACACACATACACACACACATAAATTATGTATATAGGTATATACTTTATCGTCGTATTTGATTACGTATTCGTATATAAATTCGATTACGTGCGAAATCGTATTAAAAACGACGCTTTTTTCGAGGCTTCTTGTTTCCGTCTTCTCTCTGTTTCTTTTTCGTTTCTTTTCTTTCTCTCTCTCTCTTTTTTTTCTTTTCCTTTCAATCGTGAGAGAACGTCGACAATCGAATATCGTCCGAGCAGACTACTTACGAACGGTTTGTGTCCAGTTCGAGACCGATCGAAAATTCGTTCGAGGTAGCACCGTGTAGAGATCTGCCGGGGAGAAAAATAGCTCGGTTGTGATTACGGGTTACCGGTTGCGGGGGTCATTCCTGACCACGACCCTCTTTTACCGCTACCAACCTGCAGCTCCTGTATTAATGCGATACACGATAGCCTGCTGGCTATTAAATAAAAAATATGAGACCAAAATGGCTGCTCTCGCGGCGATACGTTACTGAAAGGCGTGATTCCTACCGAAGTTGAAAGAGAGAGAGAGAGAGAGAGAGAGAGAAAGAGAGAGAGAGAGAGAGAGAAAGAGAGAGACAGTAGACGATTTTACCGTGCATATTTAATACCCCAACTAAATTTTCTTCGACCATTTCATATTTCATTAACGATCGATTCGGAAACATTTTTCAAATATTAAAACGTACGCTCATCCAACTATGCGTTCTCTCGCGAAAAGTATTCAAATGGCGTATTGCTACGATCGATATGGCGATTTCACGGAAACGATAACTCCCGGACGTTTTTGCATAAATGCATAATAGGAACTTTACTACTTTTAATTCATATACCTCGGATTAGAGGATAGATGGTAATTGCGTTTGCATTCGCGTCGGACGTTGTGAGCTTTTTACCGTTCCGCGGAATATCGATGTGGGATGTAGGACGTGATACGCTTAACGTACAGGTATATAATATATGTAAAAGGTTTAAAATATGCCTTTCGAAAGTCCGCGTTTTTCCTTTTTCTCTTTTCTTGTTTTTTTTTTTTTTTTTTTTTTTTTTTATTTCGATAAACCGAACAGATAGGGGACGCTGGTATGTTAGTAGAAAAAGAAAGATGGTAAGGATCCACCAACTTTCTTGACATTTCGTTTATTACTTTAGCATTTGCTATGAACTTTCATCACGCGTGACGTTTACATTGTATTATATCCATAACTATATTTCCGTAAATGTCTTCGAATCGTGTGTCGCTTTCTTAGCACCTACTCTTCCATCGGTGCGTGTTCGTTAGCCGACAGAAATGAAAACTAACTGCAAGAAACACGCGACGCCTCGTGCCCACGGAGAAATAAGCCCTTTTATCGTTATACATTCTTGCCTTTCAAAAAAAAAAAAAAAGAGAGAGAGAGAGAAAGAAGAGGAAAGAAAGAAAAGAAAAAGAAAATGAAAAAAAAAAAAAAACACAGAAAAAAGATTGCAGTCCTTTATATATGTATACCGGTTATTAACGAAAGCATTTATTCTAGATTTCGAATGGAATATCTGTATTTCATTAACCTACAAGCATATGCCTATATATTACTTCGACGTTATAAGCGATGGGTGGAAGCATCGTCGTTATCGTCGTCATTGTTGTCGTATAACGAAGTTCGATTGATGTATCCGAAAGTAATTTAAGTGACTGGATCGTCACTTAAAAATTATTCGATCAGCTTGAGTCCTTGCACCCTTTTCTTTTTCTTTAATTGTTTTGTTTCTTCATTTCTCTTGCTTTCCAAGTTCTCTTCGACCCACGCGCAAAAAATCGTCTCCCATCCTTTTCTTCATCCTCTTGATATCCCTACCTACCTACCTATCTACCTACCTACCTACGTAGATACATACTATATATACATATATCAATAACACGTTCAAATGATTCGTGAGCTCCATCCAAAGCTGGCTTGGCTGGTTGGTCTTTCCCAGCAAGATCAGTCGTCTCTTCTTCCTCCCACGTCTTTTCCATCTCCCTTCCACTCATTTCTATCCCTCCCCTCTTCCTCCTTAAACCCCCTTTCCCCTTACTCGACGACTTATTTCCCCCTTTTCTCGCAATATATACTGTTTTGCCGATCCTCGTAAACCTCACGAAGGACGACAGTAAATCCGGTTTATGACAAGGCGATCCGCCAACTGGCCGAACACATCCACGAAATTACGTTTGACCGATCGAATCTTTATATTCTACCCCAATTATAAAAGGAAAACCTTTTTCTAAATTGTTTTACGTTATCACAACACATATCAAATTCTACGTATCTACGACGGATTAGCGCGTGAGTATATGTATACATACATACATTATATATATATATATATATATATATATATATATATATATTCTCCGATAGCAAACTAGACAGTTCATCGGTTAATTTGTAACTATCTTCCAACGCTTTGCGATTTCGAATAGATGATATAATAGACCCATAAAAAAGAGAAAAAAAAAAGAAAGAAAAAAAAAAAAGAAAAGAGATATCGTTTAGCGGTGTTGTCGGAGGCCCGTTTCGGGATTAGCTCCGGGGTAGGAGCTAGCTATGTAACGTAACGTAATTAACGAGCAGACAATTAATAACGCGGCCGTTATAGATCCTGGCAGGATCGTTCGATCGTAATGCAGGAGGACTCCGCATGAAAGGTACGCGTGCCTCCGTACGAGTTCATGCGAGTATATTCTACGCCCTCTTTCTCTCTCTCTCTCTCTCTCTCTCTCTCTCTCTCTCTCTCTCTATCTATCTCTTTCTCCCACTCCCCAACCCCTCTTTCTCTCGCGCATGAGACTAAAACGCAGGAAAGGGAACGTAATAGCCTCGCATGATACGCCTCCATTAATCCGTGTATATACCCTTCCATACTTTGGAGGAATAGACACCTCGTACGCCTCGGTTTCATAGCCGGTTCATCAGCCGGATATCTTGCTCCTTCTTCCCCTCTCTCAACTTCCCCCGATCCTCTCCGCTAACCTCCGCCCGCCCCTTTTCATGCCATTCCCCGTTCCTCCCACCATTTACTCCTCTCATTCTCCTCTCGTCTCACCTCCTCTCTCGTCTTCTATCTACAACTTCTCCCTCCTCCTCCTCCTCCTCCTCCTCCTCCTCCTC